>NW_022984783.1:741979-879097 GCF_010094145.1 Didymella exigua CBS 183.55
GCCTTTGTGTTGGCAACTAGCTCAAACCAGGGCGTTATAACGCGTGCATCTTCGTTAAGGGCTCGCTGGCGATCATATGGACGGCTCCTTCGAAGCTTGATCTCAGGCGTACGCGTCTTGAAGTTGTCTACCCAGTGCTTGCCAACAGGCTCTCCACCGCGCTCAGCAAGCAGATCATTGGCCATATCTCGCACCATAGCCTTTGTAGCAGGTATTCCTCTTGTGTCAAGCTCAAGTATACGTTGTACAAGGGCCTCCTCCTCCAGTTTGCTCAGCTTCTTTGAATTGGGCTCGCGATCGCGTTGAGAGAGGGCTCCTTGGCGTCGTCGGCGGACAGTAGTTCGAGGTACGCTGAAGGCTGCAATAGCGCGTCTTTCGCTCTTGTCGCGATCTTTAATTATAGCTTGGATAGCAAGCTGTAAGGTCCCTTCAGTATAGGTTAATTGCACGTTGCGTTGGGATGGCATTGTAATGCAAAGTAGTTATTAGGCTATCATGGTTGGGATGGACCGCTCGCTTGGGTTGGACCGCTCGCTTGTGAACTACGTTATATAGACAATAATAGTGCTAGCCAGCTAGCTTTGCCTCTAGCTGCTATAAGCGCTATGCCACGTGTCGTGTTCGTGCATAGTCGTTACAAAAGTGACCGGCTCGCCCGTTGACCGGCTCGCCCGTGAGGTACGTTACCTAACCCATTTACCAGCCTATGCATGTATTAGTATGTAACAATTTACTAAATAAACCAGGCACGTACCTTGCAAAGTAAACCTTACCTATTTACTAGCCTATTAGCAACCTAACTGCATGCTAATCTGCTTAGCAATCTTAACAGTAGGTTAGGGTTAGGTAGGGGTTGCTCCACTTTTAGGCCGGGTTGGAATTAAATACCATGTAACGCAACCTGACCCCAACCCAACCCCAGCCTATTTACCAGCTTAGTGACAACGCTTTATGTTTAAGGATGAATAATGTAACAAACAGAACGCTATACAATTGGTCTATCGACTTTAGTATGCTATGGTTCAAAGGAAAGGCACCTATTGATAACACAACCCTTTATTAACTATTAGAAGGAGCTCAGTTCAAGGCACTTCTTTTAACCCGTCTGTGAGGAGGACACGGTCTTGGGTTCGGGTTCGGGTTCAGTGGACTCGGCCTGTCATAAGCGACAATTTGCTTCCAAACAGTGCTGTAATGTCTCTCAAAATCGCCGTCCTTGAAAGCAGGGTGCGCAGTCTTCCACTCATACTGAAGCATGACCTTCTTCAATGACTCGGTCATACTCTCAATGCCGATCAGTGGAGCTTGGAAGTATTTGTGGAGAGGATTCTGTGGTGTATCCTCCTTTTGTGCCCGTCGGAACGCATGTGTTCCCATGTTGCTTGCGTACAAAAACTTGGGAGAGTTGCCGTCCCATTGTGCTTGGTTGGATTTGCAGACTGACCAATCGCCGTGTGCAGACCATGCGAGCCATTTCGCATCGCCGTTTTTGGTCCAGACCCAGAGATGCTCCCAGTCGTGTTTGTGACCGCGATCGCTGGCAAAGCCTTGGCCCTCGTCTTTCTCGAAATAGTAGGCGTAGAGGTATGCGCACCAGCCGTCGTTGGTGCACTTCTCTCGAACGTAGGTGTTGGAATGGGAGATACGGTTTATATAGCGACATTTGGTGACGTCTAGTTGAGCCCATCGCACGCATTTATTGTCATCGTCCCGTTGGCGACAGCTGCGGTCGCCGAGTTCGAGGCCACTATTGGTATGGCCGTTTCTATCGATGGCGGCAGTCTGGTAACAGGCAATTTTATCAAAGTCGACCGCAGGCTGATACCTGAGAGCGCCAGCTGAAGCTTTCTGTGGGAGAGGTGCCTGAACCAAGTAGTCGGCAATAACGGTGGAGATGGTGGCTAGGAAACTGAGGACGCTAATGCTAGAAGTATACATAGTCGCCTGGATGAGACGAAAGATTGAGTAGTGGTTGAGTAGAATGATTTGATGCGGTTCATGGCATGCTCGACCTCACCTTATATACTCAACATCAGCCCAAACGCGACTGGATCTTCTTGACATGGATAGCGGTGTTCTAAACGCTGAGTCTCCCTATAGAAGATGCTGCCTTACGGATACAACACGACCGAATCTTGCTCTTCCTGTCACTCATGTTCTTTGAAGCGACGAAGAGAAATGGCGGAGCTGGACAAAAGCTACGCATTTGTACTCACCGTTAAAATCAGCATGAGTAGGCGTTGCGTATCTTGGCAGATTACATCTGACGTGATCCATGCGACGTGACTGGCATGCCGGTTGTGCGTGATGCGCGAGCCGCAAGCTGAGTCGCGTAAAGCTGGCAATCTATCAGGGTCAACGTCGTATTCGCTTTCTATCCTTGAGCTACAAGTCGCACCGCCAACTAATGTACGCTGAGCCTCGTGAACTGAATGTTGGTTGGCAAGTTACCAGCTGCCGGTACTTAGAGCAGCAGCATTCACCGTCTGCTGAGCCACTAGCATCAAGGTCGTCAAGACATGATGGGACCGTGAGAATGAGAGTGTAGAAAGTGCTCAACATGCTGCTGATTTATTCTGGGTAGCCACCAGTTGCAGCGCAAATATAAGCGCGATATATACAGGGGAGGTCATGATGGCTCCCGGTTTGCACTTTTATTTGTTCTCTGCTCGCTAAACAAGCACTATACTAGACGGCAACGTAGACAAGATAACTTGCTTTCAACGTCCTGTTTCGTATGTGAAGATTGAGTATCTTGCGGCGCTAATATATGAGTCGTGGTTTAGGATGAAGACGGCCTCCTCATTGGCGGCGTGATAGCATGTGGCATCCATCCATGGGAACGCGTTGCAGACACGGACCACAAACAGTGCATCCTATGCATACGCATGCAGCCCAGCGAGAAGGACGCAGCACATCTTGTGTAATGTGAACGCAACAGCTGGAGCTACCATTGAATTCCGAACCGTCTGCAACACCCATCGGCCCAATCTATATCTTCACGCCAATAGGTACAAGAACAACGGTACTCACGCGCCTCCACGAACACCGACCCGCGAACAAGATGCAGCGAAGTCAGAGCACCCTCCTCCCACACGCTTGAACAAAAGAAGTGTCGGCCGTGAAGAAAGCCCTGTACTGTGAAATGAAACGGTATGTCGAAGCTAAATCCGCTGATGCAAAATGCCTGAGCCGTGAAAAGCCTCCGAAACAAAGAGAAAGGTAGTAGTACTGAAAGACGCCAAACGCCGATCGCTGTATGAGTGTGCGATGATGATGCTTGGAAGGAGAGCGGATGTATCTGTGTACGATGATCCAATATGTATACGGTGAGGTGGGTTGGCAGACAGTTCTATGTGAATGTCTAGAAGTTTGTCGCGGGGCTGGTGGGTAATCTGTTGAGTAGAGATGGGCCAGATTCGACGTATTCTACGTGGATCGCGATTGCTGACATCTTCTGGGTTTGAGGACTATACTAAAAGTTCGCTAGCCCGTTCTTCGAGTGTCGCTTGCTGAACCGTTTCCTGCTCTTGACCGAGTCTGCATCGGCACGGTCTTTGTGGAGATGTCCGTGGCGCGAAGCAGGAATATTAACGCCGTCAAGGGCAGAGTCGCCGCCTAGGGAGCTGGGTGTAGATATTGAGCCGAGTTCAGACAGGGCCAGATCGTTGGTGGGAGCCTGCGATAGAGCGTATTCTCTCGCTTGCTCGATGCTGTCGATCCATTCCTGGCTTGAATATTTGCTGCCATCAGGGTCGCTGGTGGTACTCTTGGGATCTTCGAAGACGAATTGCTTGTCACGCTGCAGAGTTGTTAGTCAGTAAGTCTAGGTGTGAGCGTGTTGACGTACTGTTTCCACAAGCCAAGCTGTCAACCCCTTCGAGTCCTGGAAGGAGCGCCACGAGCAGCCAGCAGTGAGCAATGACACTTCCTCTTTGAGCTTTTTGTCATTTGTGCCAGCGGCGCACATCAAAACACGAGCATTGCTAGTGATCATGACGAGACGCTGTCGCTTCTTGATGGTGTTGCTGCTGAAGAACCTGGAGAATTTCTTGGGTGCTTCTGCAGCCTCGGTCGCCCCACCTACAGGATGACCTGCAGGGTGTTGGGTGATGAAGAAATTGCCGAGCTTCAGAATGCGCTCATCCCGTTTGGTGAGAACGGGTGACCAGTCGATGTCAAGCTGACTAGGAGGCGGCAGCTCTGTGATGAGTCTAGGTTTGGGTCGCAACTGTGCAGGAGGTGGAGCTCCAGTATTTGAAGGGCCTATAACGTGTTATAAAGTGCTCGTATTGACAGATAGGACTATACTAACCATTGAGTTTGATGGGCTCTTGCGGGGGTGGGCTGTAAGACTTTAGGCGTGGTGCCTTCTGCTTCCATAGCCCTTTGCCCCATATGATGCTTTCGAAGAAAGGATGTGTTTTGATGTGTTCCATGGGAAGACGTGTTAGTGGATCGAGGACCAGCAATCTCTCGACCAGATCCCTCGCCAGCGGAGGGAAGCCTTCGGGGAAGCTGTACTCCAAACCGACAATCTTCTGGAAAGTCATATACTCGTTGGCTGCCTTGAAAGGTGGTCTTCCAGCAATGAGCTGGTAGATGATGCACCCAAACGCCCACAGATCACTGGCTTTGCAGGCGTTCTTGTCTGTGAGGAGCTCGGGGGAGACATACTCTGCCGTCCCAACAAATGACTGTGCACGGTCCGATTCGACGACCTCCATTGGATCTCCGATTGTGGCTCCAGAGCCATTCGACTTTTTTAAATCCAGGATCTTTGCTGTTCCAAAGTCGGTGATCTTGACATGCATCTGGTCGTCTAGGAGAACGTTCTCTGGTTTCAAGTCGCGGTGTATGATGCCTTTGGAGTGCATGTAATCGATCGCATCCAGTATCTGGGCACCGTAGAAGCGTGTGCATTCGACATCGAAAGTGCCCATCTTCTTGAGAAAGCCAAGCAGCTCTCCGCCAGAAGCCAGGTCGAGAACGAAGTATAGCGAGCGCTCGTCCTGGAACGTGTAGTATAAGCGTACAACGCCTGGGTGCTCGGTAAGGCGGTTCAGGGTGTCCTTCTCGATGTTCACGTATTTGACCTTCTTCTCCTTGATGATGTGGCGCTTGTCGAGCACCTTGATCGCGTACTCGCGCAGGGTCTGTCTGTCGGTCGCGGCCAGAACGGTACTGTATGAGCCTTCGCCCAGGGTTCTGCCAAAGTTGAAGTCCTTCACCCCTTTCTTGACCACCCGTGTGATCGGCCGCCCGTTTTGGTCCACCTCTTGCCTTGTGCTGATCGCGGCGCCCTTCTCTTTCCACTCCTCGCTGCTCGATAGGGGGCCTCCTTCCATGCTATATGGCGAGCTGGACAGCTGCGGGGCTAGACCAGCGTCGTCCATGGGCATCCGTCTCGAGCTTCGCCGGGGCGGCAGGGGGCCGTTGAGGCCAGACATCAGGGCTGACTGTCGGTACGGATCTCGTCTGCTGGGTTCACGTACAGGCATGGCATTGGGCGCTACTCGCGAGCTGCTCGTGCGCCGTATGTCTGAGGTCATGCCCTCGTCGTTGTAGCGGTACGTGCCCGGCGCGGTGGTGGAGCTGGTGGAGAGGTTGGGGTGGTTGTACATGCTCGTCGAAACGGGCCGCTCGCGCATGGCCTGGGACAGGGCCTGCGGCTGGGGGCCATTGCGCTGCTGCATGAGGGCCCCGGCGGCGTAGGACGGGTACGACACCTGCTGCTGGGCCTGGTGGGCAAGCGGCATGCTCTGGCGGTGGGCGAGACGGGGCGAGCGGGATGACGACGACGACGATGACACGGCGGCGAGGGGGGAGGTGTGGCCCAGCGGCGACGACGACTGCGGCGGAGTGGTACCGTAGGCGTTCGGGGGGTTGGGCGCGAGGCCCCGCGACGACAGGGCGGGCGACGGCAGCGGCTCTGCGGTCGCATAGGCATGGGCGGGCGGATCGAGGGTGTAGCTCTGGGCTGGCGCAGGCTTCTGGCGCTCCGTGACGGTGCTGCTGCTCGATGCCTGCGACGGCCGGCGGCGCAGTGGTGGCAGTGCGCCCACGCTCTCCTCGGGGCCCGTCGGTGTCTGCAGCGGGCGGCGCTCCTGGACGGGCTCCGGCGACTGCGAGGGCGGCGCGATCGGGTCGTCCTCGTCTGGGTTCGCGATACGCAGCCCGCCGAGGGACTGCGACAGGCTCAGGTCGCCATTCATCGTGGCAGCCGCTGGGCAGCTCTGGCGGTGAGCAGGCGAGGCTGCAGAGGCTCTGGCAGCCACGGGAACGCCCGCGGCACGTCGGGTGCAATTAGTTCAGCGGACAGGAACTGTGCCAGGAACGAGGGACATGGGAACGCCCCGCGACCAGTATACGGGAAGAGCAGCTAGGCCTGGAGGTGAGGATGGAGACCCGTGACGCGGCGCGCTTGATGTCGACGACCGACCGACAACCGCTCGGCCACGGCAAAACCCACCGCAGCTACTGTTCAGGCCCCAGCACCAGCACAGGCACCAGCACCAGCAACAGCGCCAGCAACAGCACCGCTGGTCGGCACGGCACCTCAACGGCTGCATCCTGCCCAGAGTGTCTCTATGAGACTCTATGAGACTCTATGAGACTCTATGAGAGGCTCTTTTGACGCGCACACTATCACCTGTGCGACGTGTGGTGCAGCCGGTGCATCATCGCCGCGAGACACCCGGGCCGTGGTTACGCACAGCCAATATAGCACATGCATCCTGCCCTGCTGCGCTTCCATATCGGTTTGTCTCAAGCCTGAGCCCAGCCACCGATTGGCTCGCCTCGCCATGGACGATTGCATTGGGCAGGTGCATCGACGCAACTTTGGAGACTGATCTTGCACTGCAGCCGGCTGCATAGCATGACGCTCGGACGTGTAGATTCCATGGATCCACACGCTACGACTCCCCATCACTGGTGATTGCTGACCAGGTCCATGGTAGAGACGGACATGATGCATTGCAAACGCTGCGCGGTTTGCGCCTGCCCACGGTAGGCACTCACTAGAAGGCGCTCTCCAACCTTGGAGCAACCTTGGAACTACGCTCGTGGTGAGCATCGTCAAACATCACACACCCCTTCCATAACAGCACAATGACAGCGACGACCACACACTGCCATGGCAGGCGTTCACCATGTGTCGTTCTGCTGTTGTCCAAATACTCACAGCTGCTCAACACACACCTCACTTCATCCTCTCTTTGTTTTGGTCCTTTTGGCTTTATAGCATCCTCATATCCGTCTTTCGTTGACTATTGTCGAACCTATGCTTCGTTTAAAACCCTCGGAGCTGACCCTGACGCCTGACGATATCGACGAAACCCTTCGCCGCATGGCACGTCGACAGCAGTCAAGGCCCCCAGCAGCTCAAGGACAACGACGAACAAAACCCAATGGCAGGCCACCACCGCCTAAGCTAGTGTCCGGTGCACAACGATCTGTGAGGGATGCTATCACACACCTCGGCAACATGCCCGCGTTGCAGCCTCAACATGCCATGATTGCGCACGTGGACGATGAGTCTGATGAAACTGACGAGACCCTGGCCGACCCAGTACAACGTGTGGAGAGCTCGCCAGACCCTGTCAGCCTCTACACACACCCTGTACAGCTCGCGTCTGCTTCATCTACAGCTGTGGCCCCTTCACATCGTCACAGTACTCGACTGCCTTTTCGACTTGGACGTTCTCGCAGAAGGCAAGACAACGATCAAGAGCTAGCCTCGTCGCCGAAAGAGCATTCCGATGATTCTGAAGGAACCCTAGTCGAGCCACCGGGTCTTCCAACAGAGACGACTGCCGTAGCTGACCCGGCCACTCCCAGTCGAAGGAGGCAGATCGGAGAGTCTAATGCAGGCTCCTCGCCAATACGTCAACGCAGCCCACCAGCTTCTCCACCAAGCCTGCGGGGTGGAGCAAGTCGTCCTCAGAGAAACCGTGTTCGATCCGTTGGTCAAGAAGCGCTTTATGCTCCGTCACCGCTTCGTCAGGCCCAGGTGCCCAGCCCAGCTTACTCACCAGAAGTCGCGTCACCCAACTCGGACGAGGGACGCCCGCGCATGCACTTGAAAGGCTACTTCGCAGACCGACAGGACCCAGTGCCTAGGCGAGTTGATAGTGGCGACTTCACAGAAGCCACGGAGACGATGAGTGCAACCAGCTATACATTCCAGGAGACTGTGCCACGTGCTCCACACACTGAGCCATTTCGAAGGACTAGCCAACCACGATTTCATTCGCGAAGCCAATCTTCCAACGATGCTCCGCCTTCACGTCTTTTCGTGCCAACACCACATTCGCCGTACATTTCTCAAGGCGAGGATATCTTTTGGACCGCTTCCACATCCACGCCGGAGTGTTCTATCAACGACAAATTGGGCAGTCGGGCAAGACAGCACAGCAGTGAGATGTCGAACACGAGCTTAGCCTACTCGTACTATGAGCTCCCGGACAACCGACAGTCGAGTGGAGAGCATTCAGCGCAAGTATCACTTTCACAATCACAGCATGACGGGGTGGCAGCCTCCAGACAGGCGAGTCGCGGCACATATCGCTCGTTCAAGCTATCAGATGGCCGATCGCTTCACCCAGCCGGTGACCCGTCGAAATTTCCGGTCCTGATTCGTAGACCGCCTGACCAGCAGAGTGCCTCACCTCTACCCGCGGAGCCGTACGGGCGCCCGTCCGCAGGGAACCTTGGTACACGCTTCCAACAAGCTATTCACCGCTATGTCAGTTCAGACAGTTCGAGCCGCGAAGTCCCAACCGACGCCACGGCAGCGACTATGGAGGAGCGTGCCTCACCCTTGGATGTGCTTGAAGCTCAAATTGAGCGGGCGTCACATCATGTTGGCGAGCAACAAGGACGACAATACAGACGCAGCCATCCTGAGAGTGGACAATCGGCTTATCGCACTGCGGGCCCAGGCATAAGCTCTTTTGATCAATTCCAATTTACATACGGCGCATCCTCCAATGCGTTTGATCAGCCTGCAAGCATGCTTGGTCCATCTCAGGGCGAGTTTGGCGCTCCGATGGCTATGGCCGATGATCCTTACACGAGAGGGGTATCTGCTCACGTAGGACGGTCTTACGGCTCTACTGTGCGTCCTATCTCAGCCCAGCCTGTTCCTGCTGCCTCCCACGCCGCCCCGCCATATGCAAGAAGTACGCATGGAGGGCGAAGCGTCCAACGCTCTAGCGAGAATGCTCCTGTTGGCTCTTCCGGTCAAGAAAGACGAACTGCCCGGGCCTCCCAGGTGCAAGACCACGTCTCAGCATTCGAACAAATGCAGAACGCGGCGCAACCAAGGCAAGTCTGGCTCCAGAAGGGAAGCGTACGATCAAAGACTGACTACTGCAGACATACACGACAGCGAACAGAAGTACCGCAAGAGGCACCAGTTCAACATCAGCATGAGCAGCAAAGCAGTCCCATCTTTGGGGCCCCAATCTGGAGTGTTCCTCCGCGCCACAGCTCACACCAACATGGTGCACTTTCACCTGGTCAGGGCAATGCTGGACGGCGCTCTGCTCGAATGGACCCTCGCCTGCAGAACCAAGAGAATTCAGGCGAAGCGGAGATCGAGATGATGAGGCAAGAGCTGGAGTCGGTCAGGATGCGGCATGATGAGGGCCAGCAGGGCGATGTGATGGATGAGACACCTCCAAGGATTGGACGAGTGGAGAGGCACATGTGAAGATAGTCTCTAGTCTATGAGGATATGGCTATTGCACAACACGGCTGACGAGTAGTCTACAACACCACGATAGCAAGATAGACACCAACTTTGCATAATTTGAGTATAACAAGATTTCTAATTAATCTCCTGCTCTACTTGGGGTCTCTTGGTGCTGTGTTCTTGTTTCGGCCGGCTCAAGCATCATCTGCATGTGATGCGTTTGCCATACCTCGTCCTCCTCATCTACGCCTACGATGTCAAAGCCTTGCTTCTCCCAGAAACGGATGGCACCAGGTAAGAAAGGATGTGTGTGCAGATACATGCACTGTACTCTAGATGCTACCGCGTGGTCTTGAAGGGACCGAAAGAGGGACGCCGCGAGGCCATGCCGTCGGTACTGGGGTAGGACAAATAGACGGAGGACTTCGACGATCCTGCATGGCTTTTCGAAATAGTGAACAGGTGTGTTGAGTGATGATGTGGAGGAGTTGGCAGTCGATGGCGGAGTAGAGAAGGACCCTATGGGTGGAGGCAGCTGTGGAAAGCGATAGTCAAACGGTATGTACGCGATAGCAGCAACTATGTGCCCATTATTTCCAGTGGTAGTCAGATTCGCAGCGCGTGCTACGAGCACGCAGCTCGTCTCCAGCACTGTGGGATGGTCCAGCAAGGCGTCTGAGCCTAGCGAGGGAAACAAAGTGCGCCGCGATGCATTGACGAAGACGGAGGCTTCCTGCAGAGTGGCCGGCGTAACGGCCTCGATGCCCCACGTGGGAGATGCCGTGACTCTGGGGTCGGGGCTTGCAAGTGTGTCCTGCATTATTAGATTGGGCGGTCGGCCTAGGGCTGCATGTGTACGGGTGTGGAGCGTTGTCATTCGACGGTATTTGCCGCGCTAGCCAGGTAGGGTAGCCTTCAAAGGAAATAATGCGAGGCGATTGATGTTTTGCGGAATTTGATAGGGTGCGATTGAAGTTATGTATGCTTTGGAAGTCGTTTGTAGATGATTGAGATGGGTTCTCCTGATGACATTGCCAATGCTGTGCTTGCCCAGACATCGAACGGATGGATTACCGTGTCCGTGCGCGTACCTAATGCGCGGATTCGCGTCATGCGCCGAACCACCAAAACGCGCACCTAAGCTCGGCCATATAGTGTTCGGCCATATATATTGTTCGGCCACCCCACCACAACGCGTCACTCTCTTTTTGATCATATACATTTCAACACCACGCATTTGCTATGGACGCCCGTGAGCTGGCCATACAATCTGCTATGGACAATTTCAATTCTGGTGTTTTTACAAACCAACGAAAGACTGCACAGGCATAGGGCGTGCCGCGATCGACGCTACAAGAACGTATCAACGGTCGTCAACCCAACGCGATAGCTCACTCAAATCAACAGTGGTTAACACCAGAGCAAGAGCGTTTTCTAGTAGAGTGGATACTAAGAGTGGACTCACGCGCACAACCTCCCTCTTATCCACGTGTACGTGAGATGGCCACCCAGATCCTGCACATGAACGGTGACTACGAGCCCCTAGGTCAACTATAGGTACCCCACTTCATTGCCTGCAACCCACGCGTCGCATCTATAGTCAGCCGAACAACTGGGAGCGCAAGGGCTACAGCAGCTAGTCAGGACACAATACAGGCCTTTCTTGAGCTGTTTGAGCGGACAAGAATAGAGCTAGGCATACATTATGAAGATATATGGAGTATGGATGAGACTGGAGTAGCACTAGGGGTATGCACGAACGCCCAGGTGCTTGCAAGCTCTACAAAGAAGAAGGCTTATATCAAATCCCCAGAGGATCGCGAATGGGCATCAATTATTAAGACCATCTCAGCCGTCGGCGTCAAGCTTCAATGCCTTGTCATCTTCAAAGGCAAGCATCTACAATCAACGTGGTTTCTAGCAGAAGGTGCTCCCAATTGGCTCTATACAACCTCAGAGAACAGCCGAACGTCCAACTCGATCGGATATAAATGGTTGCAGCGTACATTTATACTAAACACTTCACCACCCTCTGGCGGCTATCAACTGCTCCTTCTTGACGGCCATGGCTCTCATATTCCTGTTAACTTCATGTGGCTCTGCAAGGTTAACAAGATACACCTCTTGTATCTCCCAGCTCATGCTTCACACCTGCTGCAGCCTCTGGATCTTGCTCCTTTGTTCTTAAATCACGCTATCGCAACGAGATCTGAGCTCTCTCTGCACTTGATGACGCTGCACCTATCAAGAAGGAGCGCTTTGTTATATCCTATAAGAAGGCAAGAGAAGAAGCTCTATCAGAGCAGGCTATACGAGCTGGCTGGCGTGCTGCTGGCCTTTGCCTACTCAACCCAAATCTAGTACTGCTATGGATCCACGATCTTGAATAACGCGATTTTAAGTGTATATTGCAACAAGACAGTGCTCCAGGTCATAAGGCTCGAATATAGCGTGATTGTTTAATCACTGAGCATATTGATAGGTTGTGATGGCCGGGTCACTCACCTGAGGCCAACGCAATTGAGCACGCATGGCCATGGATTCGACGGCACGTGATGAAGCAATTCACTCCTTCTTGCACAGAAAGTGAGTGTAAGAAGCAATAAGAACAGCCCTGGGAGAGAGTATGCCTTTAGGGGTTATGAATCGCCAGGTAGACGCGATTTCAGAACAGAGGTAACAACTTCCATGGGTACGGTAAAGCAGAGACCTCTCCTATCGCTGCAACACCACAAAAATCTCGCGATAGGTCAGTTATATGTCAATCAATAGCTTCAACACGTTAGAACAGTCATAAATTTGTTGCGTTCATTGTTTTGGTGGGGATTACTATGGGCGTTGCGAATAGGAATCATGCTCGTGGACCGTGCGAAAAACGAGCTTCTTCGTCGGTGTGTATGCCGACAATGCCGGGTGGCCACGCTAGCGCCACGCTAGAATCTGGCATACCGCCAGTAAAAATTTCAACCCGCAATATCTAAATGGCCAGAATAGCTACCGACACCATTTCAAGTGCAAAAGAGGGAAGCCTGACGGGGGGCTCGAACCCCCAACCTTGAGATTAAGAGTCTCACGCGCTACCGATTGTGCCAGCCGGGCTTGTTGTTGCTCATTTGATGAGAACATTGTCGCAGGATGCTTTTATTACCTCAGTAGAAATTCTCAGTTGCTGCTACTCGGGTGACGTGTTTGTCCTTATCTCTTGTCCATGCCCAGACTTGTGCCAGGCTTTCCTGCACCCGCGTCCAAAGTGCTGCTTGCATCTTCTCACCATGCATCAGCGAATGACACACTGCGCCGGCCGCCATGGGTACTTTTTCCATCCTGTTGCCGCGAGCAAGGATATGATCGCGCCTGAGTGTGCTGCCAGGACAATGTAGTCTCCGTAGTCGCTCTTTAATATATCGTCAAGTAGCCTGGTGCTGCTGATAATTGTCTCCCGTCGGTTAGGGCTCCACAGAAGATCCTCCTCCAGAAAACTGGGCGATTTCAAATGAAGGGTGGTTCTCCACTATCCAGGATCTGCTGCTTCCCTGGTGGCAGGTGTGAATACCAAGCCATTTGCGTGGCTTCCCCTTGATCACGGGTCTCTTATCCCCTTCTCTTGGCTGCCAAACAAGCTGTACGGTGCAAAGACAGCATTGTATAGGAATAGACAGAATAGATGTGACTGTGTCGGCGCCGAGGTACGATCGGATTCCAGCAATCCTGCGGGCCTGTTCTTCGCCGTAAGCTTTTGATCAGCATCAGCCCAGGAGAAATTGTTGTCGCCAGGTAATCTGACCGAATAGCGCTGGACCAGCCGGCCAGCTAATGTTACTAAATCGGTGATCGCACGCGGTTCAGTTGCAATACTAGGGTTTGTAACGGTCAGACTCACATCCCATTCGGCATACCTGACTTCCTTCTCATTGACGTTATGGAGCCTTTCATCATGACGAATCAAACACAGAAGCTTGTACCGCTTGTCTTTTCATTCGCGTTCAGATGTCGAATGTATTGGTGGAAGCATTGCCATTGCATCCGGTCTCCCTGCGGATGTGGACGCTCCAACGCATCATCTGCAGGATACGGTCAGTCGAGATGCCAAAGATAGACCCGTGTAGTCGCTCTCAAGTCCCACATTCCGGGGTCGTTGTCGTGTGAGAATAAGCCATGCTGAGCAGTGGACTTGCGTTGTGATGTCATTGTTGACGTGACGGGGTAGAGTAGACTGTAGACAACCACCACTACAATTACAAAGACGACTACAATGTCGCGTCTGTAAGCTATCGATAAGAGTTAGTCTGGTTATTGTGTTGATGCTTGTCAAGATGCCTGCCTGCCAGCTGAGATGGTACCCCGCGTTGGGGGCCACTGCACGCCAAAGCCGCCAGCGCTAGGTACTGCAGCTCGATCACCAGCCTCGAGTACCTCTTCTTCCCCACAGCTCAGATCACCGTTCAAAATGCTTTAATTTTAGCTCCTTAAAATACCCTGAATCCATCGGCCTTCCGCTGCAAGTGACGAAACGTCTCGGCTGCATATTAAATTCCCCACACATAGACAGCATTGCTGCACACTGCACAGTCAATGCCGGAACATAGGCCTCCATTAATAGGGTGAAGACATCGTGGTTCGTTATCTTCCCAAAAGATCGCCAGCAAGGATGCTACGAAGGCAATGATTACTATGCTGATACGATATTATTCCGATGGAAAGGCCGCTGAGATTGCAGGTTGGAAGGCATTTGCAACCGGAACAAGCATCGGTTTCACATCCGACCGGCTCGACGTCTTGGCGGCTTGTACAAATATCGACAATTATAGAAAATGCTGGGCATTGTCGACACTTATTATTTCGTATTGACGTTCATAGATCTGGACCCTAAATAACACTTGTTGCTAGCTTTCTGTGTGTTCTGAGGGTTATTCATGGACAATATTTATGGAGGGGTGCCTAATCACAGGTTATACTACTCCCCTCCGTGCGCATACTATACACAGCGGCATCTATAACACTCTTAGGTAAGTACCAGATATTTCTAACACTTGATACTTTGCCGACACCAGTGTCACAAATGCGGTACCAATCCTGCTCGGGCCTTGTTTCGAAACGAGGGCCAATAAACAGACCCTTGCCGAAACCACAGCGCGACTATGCCACTTTAATTACCTCGCAAACGCTCGTATACACACCATGCTTGAGACAAACGAATTTAACCTCGGAGCTTTAAAGCTACAGCTTCGAACGACTTCAGCGATATCAACAACTAAACGCATTCCATATACTCACTCATTTATACACATTCGTTTGATTATCAATATGAAGGCATCTTGGACTGCTGTTGGCGCTTTCCTGTCGCTCATTCACCAGAGCGCTGCCAATCTCGACGTCATTACCCTCCCTGCGAACGGCGACACATGGATTCAGGAAGCTGAAGCCACACTTATCCTGGGTGACACTCCCAAAGATATCACTGGCGATGCTGCGCTGTGGAGTGCAATCATGATGGACCAGCAAGATTTTCTGCAGGGCGTCACCCAAAATTCACCTGGAAGGTAAGATTTCTTTGCAACCATGAACGACCTGAGGGCTAGATCTCTAACTGTTATCGCAGCGCGTGGTGCCAGGACTTGGGTAGCAATTGGTGCAATTTTGCATACATGCTCCAAGGCACGAAGATTACCAACGGCACGCCCGTCAAGGCTTCAGCCGGTGACCGGGTCAGAACTCACTGTAAGGCTATTTGACTCACTGAGAGATACCGGGACTGACCACGCACGCACCAGACAAATTGAACTCTACCACAAATCTGTGGGATCAAAACGTCTATATCAACGACAGTCTTGTATCTCAAATTTCCACGAGCGAGGGACAACATGGAAAGATCTTCTACGTCTCGGTCGAGTGCTCAACTCGACCCTGCGCTACCGTTCCAGCTCACAGTAAGTCTGAACTTTGCGTAGATCCCATATGTCTTAAGTACTAACATTTGCGTAGGCTGGGAGAACATTTCCGTAACCCTGAACCAAGCCGACCAGTCTTTCCAAAACAGCGGCGCTTGGGAGTACGGGGCCACTGGTGGCGCAATGTCAACAGCAGACAGCGGCAAGACCTGGACGTTCGCCAAGTTGAACGTTCCAGCTCTGACGCCACAATAGGTCAAAGCCTCGTGCCTTTATTCTTGTAAATATTCAAATACAGAGATCGCCTTTCAGGAGACATCGGTATCTTCGAAGTAAGTCCTAATGCACTGGGTCGTAACCCATCAACCGTGGAAAGTGCGAAAAGATCACAATACTCTATACTTTTCCTAAGGCGTGGCTGCCTCTTGCAGAAGAACAACTAGTGAACTGGCCAGATCAATACTTGGCTTCAACACTGACGTCCGTAGTTGCCACATCTCTTCATTTGCCACCTCTGCCGCTTTTGCTAATTACCAAACTCATGTTCGAAGCCAATGGTCGCTCATGTATCGCATTCAATAATTCGTTTTCCAAAGCCACACCCATGACCATCAGTATCGCAATGCTGAGCCGCAACAACATGAACACGGTCGAGGTCCGATCGATCATAGACAGTTGCATGACATTTCGAATTCCTTGCGTCAGGTTAAAGCGTCAGGTTAAAGCGTCAGATCTGATAGGATCATACAGTTTTCTTGCACGCAATGAACTTCACATGTAAGTGTCCCAACTGAACGCCGAGTTGCTATCACTGGCTACAATGGGGCTATATGGACTTTCTTCATTACAAGATTGCCAGGTCAGGCTGTTGTGTGTCACTCTCGGAACTAATAGCAAGATCCGATGTATTGTCACTGTACATGACCTGGGCGATGAGACCGGGCTTTTGTGCACTGTCTTACACCTGAGGGCTTTGTCGTTGGAGCAGCTGCAACTTACAAAGACCACTTTCATCTGCAGAACCCACTAGAATAATACTATGTAACTACGAACCAGAAACTGTCAGCGAAAACCTTTAGGACTTCCCCCCACTATTGGACATCGAATGGCGGGAGCTCAATGTATCTATGGATTGATGCGCTCTGGATTGATCAAAACAACATTTCCAAGCAGAGGCATCGGGTCAAGATTATGGGCGAGATTTACATCGCTGCCAGTCAAGTATTGATCTGGCTTGGTCCAGAGGAAGAATCGACAATCGTTGCCTTTGAGCTTATGAAAGATCTGAATTCACTTGCGTCCCAAGCGAGAATTGCGCTTCATTCTCACGGGATGTCTTCGCACAATGCGAGAGTATCGATAACTCCATCTAGATCGAATCCTGATGCCCTGCCACTGCGCACTGAACAGCCATGTCTCGGGCTCCGTTGGCATACGAGCGACATTTCTTGGTCTAGCTCTCGAGCACTTCCTGTACCTGGCTGTGCCCATCTTCACGCAGCTTCGCATCCACAACAGATTGAGTCAGCGAAGGTTCGCACTGTTTGATGAGGCCTGCATGAGTCCCAAAGGATTACCAAGCAGAAAATTGACCGCGACGTTCTACGAACCTAGTCCGGCCGCCGTCGGCTACTGATTTCCAGTGTAACGGAGAGTTTGTTGCGACAAAGACACCAATCATCGCCGCCGGGATAGTCCACGAGGACGCCAGAAACTGCGCTGGACTTGAGCTTGTAACAGTGGGTCAGTTGGAAGGCTTTGACATGGCAGAGATGGTAGGGGACTCATTCCAGCGGATGTCCGCTCCTGTGTAAGGCATTTGTGATGGTTGATCTTGATCAATGGACATAACATGGATGGACTTTTGGCTGCAGAAGAGTAGACTCGTTAGATTGTACCTATTTTTAAGCTACCTACCCTCGACCTGCGGTTTCTCTATAATTTTTTCTGCCATGGCTCGTTTAGGAAATATCCTTTAAAACAACCTCCACGGCCGGCGCTCGCATGTTGGAGCAGAAGGTACATCCTCAGAGGATTTTGTTGGTATCCCGTCAAATATGTTGATGAGAGTTGAGAGTTCGGGCGTCTCGTACGTTTGTTTGTTCACTTGCGGCAATCACAATCAGACGTTGTACGAAGTGTCGCAAGCCTGCCAGCATGCCTGGGGTCATCAAACAGACGCGGCACGTCAGGCTGCTGCCCCAGTACCCCGCGTCATCAGTCTCATCAAAATGCAGGGTGGTGTTCACCGGTGCTCGCAATGCGAGACGACACGTCTCCAGTTAACGATGGTCGTGAGTCATACCTGCCTCGGCTGGGGGCGGGCAAGTGGCCCCCAGCGCCAGCAAACCAAGGCGTGCGCTCGCAAACGCTAAATCCTGGATCGCCGGCGCACCGCTGCTTTGTTGCCTCGTCTTCTTGTGGATGCACTCCTTTCACCCTTCTTTCTCCCGTCACTCCATTGTTTGCGGTTTGACCAGGGTGCACGCGAGGACAAAGTTGCAGGCGCGTAGGTTGTCGCACTTGTCTCAGATGATCCGCAGTGCATTCCAAGGGCAGCAGCAGATTGCGCAGCTCCTCTCCGCCAGCAAAGCAGCGCAGCGACACCGCCGCAGACTTTTCATCGTCGAACTTAAGTCTGCCGGGAGGCAAGAGTTGCGGCGAAGGTGAGTGGTCAGGCTGGCTAGGCCCCGGACCAGGCGACAGCGCCGGTTGCAGCGTCATGGCCTGGTAATGAGAGGAGCAGGCTGCGCGCGTTGCAATGTGACAGCAACAGCGCTGCATTGCGCAAAAAGTACTGTAGATAACAGCTGGCACAAGTGAGAGAGAGCAAAAGGCAGCTCCTGTACCCTGGCAGTCGCAGGACGCGGTACAGTGAAGAAGAGACGCGCCTGTGCATGACGAGCAGCCCCTTTTCCCTTTTCACGCGGCAGAAACTTCCAGCTGCAAAAGCGGCGTGTGGTTACGGCCGCTAGCGTAATGCACGGGCCCTGCGCCGGCTACTATAAGTACTCGGGCTCCCCCCTTGGTTTATCGCCCTTTTGGTCGCCTTGCACTCCGCTCGCCGCCTCACTCAACTCCCCCGCACCACCCCACGCCGCAAGCAGAAAACACCGTTTTCCACCTGCGCGCTCTCTAATACGCGATTCGGGACTAACTGTGTGTTTACCTGCACACGTTTTCACTCTCTTTGAGGCTGAGGACCATATTTGCGATCGGCGCTAGCCTCATTCGCTTGCGATAGTCTCTCCGAGCAGCCTCCGCCCAGTCGCAGCTTCCGACTTCCCTTGCCAAAGGCTTGCTGGCTTCGCTTTTGGTCTCTACCACCGTCACTGTACATCACTAACCACTGCCACCGCCGGCAGCGACTTGCGATCGACGGCACTCTTGTCAACGTTAGCCCGGGACACTTTCGATAGTAGCTCTCCTGCCTCCGGTACGGTTTCACCTTTACATACCTTTCCCATCTCGCGCTTCGGTGTCGATCGATTGTCGCAATACATTCGCGATTCCGTAGTCTACCTGACTAGACCGACGCTTCTCGAAGTCACATTCTGACCTGCGCAGTCTGTCAAGAATCCTCCTCAGATACTCTCTAGCTCGAACGGCATTCCGTTGAGCGCAAACATCAAATCCACCTGTCATGGATCCTTCTTCTCTCACCTCCCACCCGTCCACCGCCGCTCAGGCCAAGACGGTAAGCTTGCGTGATGTCTATGCATGCAAACACTTATTGACACTTCTCTAGTTCGTCGGACCTGGTTCTTTGTCCTATCCTAACAACGGAGACTTGACACCGCCGACGTCTGAGAAGAGCGCGCACCCTGATGGCAATAATGCAAACGGCGTTGCGACCCCAGCGGCTACCCCAGATACACAGAACGGCCAAACGCCCTCTGGCATCGTGCCTACCCTCCAGAACATCGTCGCCACAGTCAACCTCTCCGCTCGCCTAGACCTTAAGACCATCGCTCTGCACGCGCGTAACGCTGAGTACAACCCTAAGCGTTTTGCTGCCGTCATCATGCGTATCCGTGAGCCCAAGACAACGGCTCTGGTCTTCGCGAGTGGAAAGATGGTCGTCACTGGTGCAAAGTCTGAGGACGACAGCCGTCTCGCTTCCCGCAAGTACGCGCGGATTATCCAGAAGCTGGGGTTCAACGCAAAGTTCACCGTACGTTGCACCAGGCTACTCGTCTGGAGCTCACGCTAATAATAATCAGGACTTCAAAATTCAGAACATCGTCGGCTCCTGCGATATCAAGTTCCCCATTCGCTTGGAAGGTCTTGCATCTCGCCACCATACTTTCTCGTCCTACGAGCCTGAACTCTTCCCTGGTCTCATCTACCGCATGATGAAGCCCAAGATTGTTCTACTTATCTTCGTGTCCGGCAAAATAGTCTTGACTGGCGCGAAGGTCCGCGAAGAGATCTACCAAGCTTTCGAGCTCATCTACCCCGTCTTGTCGGATTTCCGCAAGTCCTAAACCTCTCTTCTATACCCTTGTCATTTTTGCGGCATTGCATGGTGTTTCGGTCGGTCGTCTTCCTTTAGCAGTCACTCAAATTGCGTATCCCGGGTTCGGTTCTAAAATTCAGTAAACAACACCCTTTCGACGATTATAGACATGAGCACTCGGGGAGTTCAGCCTCCAGTAACCATGTTCATGGGGGCTCGGAAGTGCGATTGTTTTGGTCTTTATCACTTCAGTACGAGTACGATACGCTGGCGACGGTGGGAGAAATAGCCACAACATTGAGATTGTTTGGGGGATCGGAGGCACTGGTGGAAAGCTTACACTACTTGCTCATCACGGCCGCCTTTGCGACGCTAGAGCCCTCACTATGTGCTACACTGCAGATTATGGTTCTTTCCTCCAGCTCTTCCAAAGGAATAGCTGTGGCAGTAAAAGTAATCATGATACCAGAACATGTTCCCTCTGCTTTATCTGTGAATTTGCACCTTGTTGAAGCCTGCATCTGGCCCCTCTTGCTCAAATTGCATGCCCTTCCCGCTCTTACCACAACTTGCTCCTGGCGGCTGCTGGCCGTGGCGTGGACTTCTTGCGCCAGGTTCCGAATGTTTGAACCCTCCATCATGGTCAAAAATGCTGCAGCTGGATGTTCTTGCTCGTCGCTGTGCTGCATCAGACGTATACCGCGCCACGATGAATGTATTCATGGCCTCCTTGGTGTGAGTGATTGTTGTGTAACTCCAGCTTATTGTCTCAACCTCATCCTCCTTGAATTTCATACTGGTAAGGTAGCTCGCCCTCGCTTGGATTAGGATGCAGCCTGATCACACTCCTCCCTGAGCCCAACGAGCTCGTCGACGAGTTAGACAGATTCGTGCCGGGACTGCGCCACGGCTCTCTCACAACTACGGAGCCTCTGTCCGACATTGTTCGAAATGAAACAGCAGATGGCGTGCGTGACGTGTCATAGATGCCTGAGCTTCGTTGCGCTTGCCGCGAGGGCGCGGTGCGTAGCGTCTGCGGTGAGTGTGGACTGGCGCCGCTGCTGCTGCTGAAATTGCTGGACAGCGAAGATAATGACGGTTGGTGTGCGAGTTGCGGCATACGCGGGTAGGGAAGTGATATGGAGTGCGAGGAGCTGCTGCTGCCGGATATCGACCTGCTTGAACTTGACTGCGTCGGCGCAAGGCTTCGAGAATCGCTGTAAAGGCTTTGCGCACGCAGGTCCTCGATTACGTCCGGATCGAGTTCCGTCATCCCGTTGAGGATGTCGGCGAATATGGACATGATATCTTCAAACTGGCTTTCGAGCAGGCAGGCGGTTGAGAAGCGGGCCCTCTCGTATTGTGCGAGGAAGGCGGGGCCGAGGCTGGGTGGGTTCAGGAGGCCTAACTCAGAGAGACGCGCAAGGTATGAGCGTAGACCCATTGCGCGCGGGCGCTGGAGGAGCACAACGATTCGCGCGTCTGGAAGAAGAGGCGTTTCGAGAGGGGACTGGATCGAGCCTGTTTCTACGTTGGGGTCAGGCGGCGCTAGGGAGACTGCTTTTGCTTCGATGAGATTAGGCAATTCGCAGATGATGCTCCAGTACTGGAGGTTAGGGAGGTCCGGCGACGCTGGAGAGGCCCAGCCTGGGTGGGAGACGTGACCCCAGGGCGGCGACTTTGCGCTGACGGGAAGAATTGTCGCATCAGGCACTTCATGACCACTCTTGTGCTTCTTAGCCTTATCTTTCTCCCTCTCCTTCTCTGATATGCCTGGTCTGGCTTCCTCGAGCTCCTCGTTTGAATCCTCCCCTGCATCCACCTCTCCCCTGATGTCCCTTGGCCGCGAGTCCCATGCCACAATCGCGCTCCGCCTAAGTTGCTTCACAATCATTCTGCGCACCATCTTCCCCACTTCTCCCTCCTCGACTGGTACATAGGGCTTCGGTATCGCCTGCAGGACGCTGCGGTTCGTGTAGATGCGTGTCGAGTAAATGAGTATTACAATAAGTGCCGTAAGCACGTAGACCCCGCCAATGACAAAGAGCTTCGGGATCTCCTCGGTTTTTATGGTTTGGTATATGATGTCGCCAGGCGACACACATAACAGCAGCAGCGTTATGATGAGGAGTGTCGTGTACGTTGTCGAGTACCATATCCTGAATAAGGGGATGCGCATCGTGGCGGCGATGAAATACGGTGTGGAAGCTAAGGATAGGCATCGGTGTGGTCTATTAGATATTAGAGCAATGGGATTGGTGTTACATGGCGTGAATGGGCGGGGTGCTGAAGGAGCGTTGTTGGTGTTGTGGTGCGCGGAGAGGTAGGAGCCAAGGCACTGACGTGGGCGTGCGCGCCAAATTAGCACCACCCACGAGTTCCCGCATGCTTACTCCACCTCACAAGCTCACGCATGTGGCAAATGGAAAGCACTGATTTTTAACATTTGCTCCATCTACAATTAAAAATTGTCATGCCACAGCCAATGCGATCGTGCTATGCACGAACGATGTCGTACTGCCAAAACAGAATGAAACAACACGTAAGATCGCTCAACCCACCGGATATCTCCACAAGTGTCGCATATCGGCTAAACAATGTTCTACCGAACGGCTCCTTCGCAGCTCAAGTGTTCGCCGCGCGTGACTTACGACAGTTGGCATGAGAGTGGGTAGCTAAGTGTTCCACACGGTGCTAGTGCGACTCAGAACGTTGCAAAGCATTCGACAACAAATGCCTTGGCCGTAGATGTCTGGGACTGAAACGTACACTGCTCGCAATGTTGGTTCACATCAGAATGTTTATCAAGCCACACAAGGCTTGTTCGAATGTTCTCCCTCCTCCGTACTCTTCGCTAGTACACCATTCTCCATGCACAGTAGGAAAGGCTCATATGGCTACTCACCGTACAGATCAAAGGTACAGGTGAGGTGGTTTGGTCTTATGCTCGTCGTTTTTGCATTTTTGTTCCTTCTCCTCCGCACCGAGGTAACCTTTTGGATTCTACCACGTCCACCGCGCTTTCCCTCGGCGCAGACATTGTGCCCAACGTCGCCGCCATATCCGTCGATCATCTCGCCTTCACCTGGTCGGTTCAATTGGAGGAATATTACGCAGCATTATCCGGTTGACATATTCGCGGAGCTGCCTGCTACTAGGTTTCCAAAGCTACCGCGGGTGCAATTCGATTTCGAGGAAGATGAGACACCTCTCTACCATGAGCTTATGCGCAAGCGTCGTCAAGCTGCGGTCAAGACGACTTTCGAAAGATCCTGGAAAGCTTATAAAGACTATGCCTGGAAGCAGGACGAGCTGTTACCAATCTCAGGAGGATTGAAGACAACTTTTGGTGGCTGGGGAGCTACCCTTGTGGACAGCCTCGACACCCTCTGGGTCATGGGGCTAAGAGATGGATTCAACGAAGCCGTACAAGCAGTGACCGAGATCGACTTCTCACCTGAGGATGGCGAACTCAACATGTTCGAGACGACAATCCGGTATCTGGGAGGATTACTTGCAGCGTACGACCTGACGGACTGCAAAGATGGCAGACTTCTTGAGAAGGTCATGGAGCTGGGCGACATGATCTACATGAGCTTCGATACTCCCAACCGTATGCCAATCACGCGATGGAGTGCAAAGAAGGCAGCAGCCGGTGAACCACAGTCAGCAGCAGCACAGGGAATCATTGCCGAACTCGCGTCGTTCAGTCTCGAGTTCACACGTCTATCTCAGCTCACTGGAGATATGCGATATTACGACGCTGTGACCCGCATTACTGCTGTCCTCGCTGAACAACAGAACAGCACCAAGATTAGCGGTCTGTGGCCTGTGGGCGTCAACGTCCAAAAGCCTGATTTGACCACCGATAATCTATTTAGCTTGGGTACTATGGCTGACTCGGCGTATGAGTACTTGGGCAAGACGTATCAACTCCTGCACAGTACAGGTGCAACTGCGTCGCAGTACGCAAACATGTACAGTTCCGCCATGGATGCTGTCATCACACATCTCCTCTTCCGGCCAAAGACGCCGGACAACGCGGACATCCTGATGCCAGCGGCCGGGCGTGTAAATGACCGGGGCACAGTCGACCTCGACCACACCGCCCAGCACCTCGCCTGTTTCGCCGGTGGCATGCTTGCACTTGGCTCCAAGCTTCTTGGAAACACATCACATCTGGACTATGGTCGTAAAGTAACCGAGGCATGTATTTGGAGCTACACCCACGCACCAAACGGCATCATGCCAGAGATGTTCCGCATGACGCCCTGCCCTACTCACGAGCCATGTGACTACGACCAACAAACAAGCGAGAGGCAACAATTCCCGGGCTTCGAACAAGTGACTGACGCGCGCTACATGCTCAGACCCGAAGCGATCGAGAGCATGTTCTATATGTACCGCATCACAGGCGAGCGGCGGTACCAGGATATTGCTTGGAGCATGTTCGAGGCGATTGAGAAGCGGACGAGGACAGGACTTGCGAATGCTGCAATAAAGGATGTGACGCTGAAGCTTGAACCGAAGGAGGCGAGTGAGTTGAGGAGGGGTGTGGGTGCGAGAAGTGAGACGAGCGAGCTGGAGCTTGAAGATAGTATGGAGAGCTTTTGGATGGCGGAGACTCTGAAATACTTCTATCTAATCTTTAGCGAGCCGGAATTGTTGAGTTTGGATGAATGGGTGTTCAACACTGAGGCGCATCCTTTTAGGTTGAGAGCGCAGACATGATCAATAACGCATATTTTTGAGGTACCGGATGGCAGCATCCAGCTCCGCCTGACATGCTTCATGGGCCATTCTATTGAACTTGCATCGTATGCTTGATACTGCTATCGTTTATAGACTGATAAGATGTCCGTAGTAGTCGGAAGAGGAAATAAGAGCCGCCACTGTCGGATGCAACCACCGCTCACACCCCCGCGTTTGCCCCGCATTGTGTGCAGCAACTAGCTTATGCAGCCAATCATGATGCATACTTAGAGCCACCTTAGTTGCATAGGGCCTGGTGAATGCCGAGGCAAGAGTGGCTGGTCTACAAATATGTGACACTCGACACTACAAGGCTAGGGTTGCCTCTCTTCAACTTCAGTTTCTGTTCTACTTTATATATACGTACCTCTACTCGATCACATATAAAAAATGGCACCTCCATCTGCAGTCGAGCCGCAGAATGGCAGCGAGACTAAACCGAGCAACGCTGCTCCTCTCGAGCCAGGTCTGAACGAGAAAAAGTCCAAAATAAAGGCTCTCTCGTTCCCTAGCCCACCCAAGTTCGACGACCCGTACAAGGAGCGAGCATACCTTAAAGGGAGACTGGCTGCTGCGTTCCGTATCTTTGGCAAGTATGGGTATGATGAGGGTGTTGCCGGACACATCACCATGCGTGTACGTCTTTCCCATCTTTGCGCGAACAAGCACTCGTATTGACATTCGACAGGACCCCGTGGATCCGACAACGTTCTGGGTGAACCCCTTCGGTGTTGCCTTCAGCTTGATCAAGGCCTCAGACTTGATCCTTGTAAACCACGACGGCGAGGTCATTGACGGCGGACCATGCCGTCTCCTCAACTTAGCGGCATACATGATACACTCAGCAATCCATGCAGCGCGCCCGGATGTTCTCGCTGCGGCACATAGCCACTCGATCTATGGTCGTGCCTTCTGCTCGCTCGGCCGCAAGCTCGACACCATCACACAAGACTCATGCGCCTTCCACAACGACCACGTCTTGTACGACAGCTTCAATGGCATCGTACTGGCGGAAGAGGAGGGCAAGAATATTGCGCGGGCGCTTGGTGACAAGAAGGCCGCGTTGTTGATCAATCATGGGCTCTTGACGGTCGGCAAGTCGATCGAGGAGGCGGTTTTCTGGTTTGTGTCGCTAGACAAGTGCTGTCAGGCGCAGATGCTCGCAGATGCATCTGCGGGCGGTCGTGGTGGCGAGACTGTAAAGATTGGTCAGGAGGAAGCCCAGTTCACGTACAAGACTGTTGGAACGCCGCGCGCTGGCTGGTTCAGCGCGAAGCCTCTGTTCGATGTCATCCACAAGGAGACAGGAGGAGACTACCTCGAGTAAGAGGTCACAACCCATATCATCTTATAAAATCACAACTGGCGACCCAAACCACCCTTGTTCTTGCATGTCCAGAGGTATGCCATTCATGAGTACACAGCAGAGCATGATCCAAAACTGATTAGCGCAAAGGCGACTGCTGCGACCTGATTTTCGGGAGGCGCGTCGCTGGAACGAATCATGGCTGTGACATTCTCGCTGACACCCCATTGGCTCCGTCCAGCCCCTCGGAACGCACGACTGTTTGTTTGCATATCCGTCGATGACGACAATAAGCCGTAATGCAGCAACGAAAATGGACTGCAGCTCGGTGATGAAGGCCGGCTCTCCGCAGGCTGAAGCTTTGTTGTACTTAGGAGTAACAATCTCTCCACTGGTGCACCCTACACCTGGATTCTATCATAGATATTGAAGAGTATCTTTCCAAAGCAGCAATCATGTCGCGAAAAGGGTGAGTTGCATCGACGCGATTCGTGCAAAATTGCTAATAGAAGCAGCCACCCTTCCCACCCAGGTACGGAGAGTGAGAGAAACCACAACGGCTGTTGACTGATGATCTCCAGCCCTTGTGCACTTCCCTATCACGTTCACAGCGATTACTGGAGGACTGGACGCGATGTATTGGGCCTCCAAGATCCCAGCAACCGCAGGCATCGTGAGCTCTGTGTGTGGGTACAGCCATACCTTCAATGCAAAATAGCGTCTGACGCCGTATAGTCAAGTCTCTCGACAGGAGTGTTCAGCCTAACGCCTTCCCTGTCCTTTCCTACTACAGCACGATACTCACGATCCTGACCACTATACCAGCTATCGTGACCGGCGTCATCCAGCTCTCGCCAGTGATTCAGCGCGATGGATTCCAGTCGAAGAAGGCCAAGGCCGGCGCTGTCCATGCAATACTCAACGACATCGCGCTCTTCGCTACCATCTACAACTGGTGGACCCGTAGCCAACAAATTGGCTTCACGCCCAGCACCACGAATGTGATCCTCAGCTCGGCCCTGGCGCTGCCGGTGACCATATACAGCGCGTACTTGGGAGGCTCGCTCGTGTATGAGTACGGCATGGGCTTCTCAAGGAGCAGTCCCCTGAAGAAGGTGGAGTAAAGAGGGCGTTGGAGGAGTAAAGAGAACGCGTTCTCATCCGTTGAAGCGGAGGGTAAGCAGAGGGCGACGGACGACAGATGAATTGCGGGCAGTCTGCCACTTCGCGCCCGGCTGTTCGGTCGCGCTGAGATGAGCTAATTCGACAATCTACGAAACTAAACAAGCATTTTCTCCACAGTGACAACCGGTAATTGACAAAAGCTACGGGTGTGCTCAAGATCCGAGAATGTTCGCTCCTTATCTACGAAGTTGCTGGCCGGCCAAGTGCGCTTGCCAAGTAACTTAGGTACCGGTAGCCCCACAACTACAACGATAAGACCCGCTCACTCCAATTCGAGATATCGACTTTGTCCGGGCTGTACTTTGCGATGCAAGTCGCGCCTGTTACGTAGTGACATGCTAGAACGGGCTATTTGACAGTGATCTGCCAGTCGGCGCTCATCTGCCTGCGCTTATCACCTCTGCCTGCGCTTATCACTTCTGCCAATGCCGCTCAAGCACAGCACCTAACCACATGGGTAGAAGTTTGCTGCAAGATTCTTGCTTTCAAGCTATGGACATATCATGACCGATCAGGCACACCAAACGAAGTTTATGATGACTGGCGACTCGTTAGAGTGGGGTGGATGCACAACAACTTTGAACGAGGGAAGTATAAAGGAGCTCAAAAACCGAACGGACAGCCACTACGATCAAGCCAAGACTCTCGTCGGGTAAACGTCAGGATGATCTCCTTGAGAAACTCCGGCATTGCGTTCCTGATCCTTGTGGCCAATGTCCAGGCTGCTGTTTCATCCACAGGGTTTACAGTCTCACTGACGGACATTGACTACTTCCTCCCTCCTAAGCCCGTAGCAATCATCGCCGGCTGCGATCAGATCAAGGCTGCATTTGCGGATGGGCCGTTTGTCCCATTCACTGTTGTCAAGATAGCGGATCACTGCACGTTGGATGTATCATCTATCACAGCCAAGTACACGGAAGAGGACGATGTTTGGCAAGAGGGTTTTCTCGATGGTGCGTGTGAAGGCCAACGCACACGTGAGAAATGGCTGACAAGTTCCAGCATTATATGTAAAAGGTGGCAGCGTGTGCAACATTTCGACAACCGTTATCACTGGTACAGTATCTGGCGAGCTGAAGCCCGGACCATACTTCATAAACGCCGCCGGTCAAGTCTACGAGGCATGGCGACTATATAGCGATGTGACAGGTGCTTTCACCGAATCGGCAATTGCCAACGGTGACGGATCGTACTCTGTGCTTCCTGCGGGGATTATGGGACAAAAGCTGGCCCTGGCCGTTCCATCTCGTCTCTACTTCGAGAAGACTAATGCAAAGCCACTAGCTGGTGTTCGTATCGGCATCAAGGACATCTACGATATCAAAGGACTGCGCACTTCCAACGGCAACAGAGCTTGGTACTGGCTGTACCCTCCCGCTATGAGCACCGCCACTCCCGTTCAGAATTTGATTAATGCTGGTGCCATCATTGTCGGCAAGATGATCACTTCGCAGTTCGCCAACGGAGAGACAGCTACTGCTGACTGGGTCGACTATCACGAGTCATTCAATCCTCGTGGTGACGGTTACCAGGACACCTCGTCCAGTTCTGCCGGCGGCGGTGCAGGTACAGCTGCATACGCTTGGCTCGACGTCTCCCTTGGATCAGACACCGGCGGCAGCGTTCGCGGCCCTTCGCAAGTCCAAGGACTTTTTGGCAACCGCCCATCCCACGATCTCGTCACCCTCGAGCACACAATGCCCATGGCTCCCGTACTCGACACTGCCGGCCTCATCGCCCGCGACCCACTGATCTGGAAAGCCGCCGCCCAAGCCATGTACGGCTCCAAATTTACCGCCAGTAACACCTACCCATCGAGCATCAAAACTCTCGCGTGGCCCACAGAAGCCGACAGCGTCGCTAACAAGCTCCTCATCGACTTCCTGGCAAACGTGACTGACTTCCTCAGCGCCAACACAACCGCCTACAATGTGACAGCGTCATGGGAGACCGACAACCCCACCCTAGAGCCTCTCTCAGCAATGATGAACCTCACCTACGCAATCCTAATCACCAAGCAACAAACTGCTCTTGTTCGTGAGCTATTCTTGAAAGACTACGCAGCTAAATACGACGGCCGCACACCGTTCATCAACCCGGTCCCGCTGGCGCGCTGGAGCTGGGGCGACAATCAGACGGCAACGCTCGAAGAGGGTATTGCGAACAAGACCGCTTTCATGGCTTGGGCGAATAGTACGTTCCTTACTCCCTCGGCGGAGTCGTGTTCAGAGAGCTTGGTGATGTACGTGGGTTCTACTGGACGCACAAACTACCGCAACGTATACTTGGATGAGCCCGGTGTGCCGCTGGGCTGGGGCAACAGCCGCATTTCCATTTTCTCTGAGGCGCCGGACTTCGTCGTACCCATCGGCGAGGCTCCTTACAACTCAACGATTACGAATCATGTGGAGTACCTGCCGGTCACGGCCAACTTCATGGCGGCGAAGGGGTGCGACGGTATGCTCTTCAGTCTGGTTAGTGATATGCATGAGGCGGGGATTCTTAAGAAGGCGTTGGCTGGGAAGAGCGGTGTCACAGGAGGTGAGACTTTGTACAGAAGAGGCCTTTAAGGTCGAGCATGGCAATTTGCATATGGCACAAACAAGCTGATAGCCTACTCGAAATGGTACACAAGAAGAACCCATTCCGCGACGTCCCATTATGTTTGGACAAACTGCGCACACTTACATGTTCTAATTATACTTTCTAAAGCGAGGGGAAAGGCGGATAGAGTTGAAATGTGCTATTCGATGTCGGTGCTCATTTCCAGATTTCGGTAACCCTTTTTCCACTCGATTTTGCCTTACCTAGCGCGTCTTAATCCTAGCTTGTATTCACGTCCATGCGTGCGACGGGCGTGTCAAATACCACCAGTCCTGACCGCGCCCTGGATAGCTCCAGAACTGCACCTACTTGACCAACCATGTTGACCAACCATGAGTCGATTGCGTGGCAATTTGAACAATGTTGGTCTGAGGGTTGGTCAAGGAGGGAGAAGGAAGTCAAGCTCTGAGCCATCGGACGATTAGTCTTGACCGAGTAGACCGCATTCCAGATGCCAACACTGATGCGAAAATCAGAGAGGACGAGACGTATGTATCCGAAGAGAACTCGTGTTGAAAGGCCGTGAATTAGTCATTATTATACTACTCATTACTCAAGGCTCAGACCTTGATCTCGATGCCCTCCTGGCCATCACACGCGCTGATGTGTCCAAAGTACCACAAATGCGCATTAATATCGACTCTAAAGTCTCCCTCGTTGCCCCTAAAGTTAAGACTGCCCGTTAAAACATTAACATTGCCAGTCCCTGGCTGTACACCATTGCCGCTAGTAATGTAGTACTCGGGGCTCGTATGCCTGTACCCCAGCAGCGCAGGTGGCAGCTTGGGGACGGGGTCGTTCTTGTGCGTGACGCGGTAGTTCTGGCCTTTGCTGGTGCCGGAGATGTAGTCTGCCAGTCCCTGGAGCCCGACCTTGGGAGCGCCGTAGGTATATAGGTCAACTGTAGTCCCCTGAGCACGCAACACTCCAGCGGCGAGAGAGGCCAGCGCGCCACCAAGCGAGTGACCCGTTGCAACGACCTTGAACGTAGGGTATTGGGCCTGAGCTGTCTTGATGGCAGAGAGCACATTGGTTTGCGCTTCGACCCAGGATGTCCAGAACCCGATTGAGGATGAGCAGGTGGTGCAGATTGAAGTGGGCGTGACAGGGAAGTTGAGGTTAGTGAGCCAGTTGCGGACAGAGCGGGAGCCGCGAAAGGAGAGGACAATGAGTTTGTTGGTGGTGTCCGTGGCAACGAAGCCGGTGACGTCGGACTTGAGCGAGCTGTAGGAGTTTAGTATGTCGTTTTGGTACAGAGGGGCGTGGTGAGACGTACTTCTCAAACTCGGTCAGTGTGTTCGTGTTGGCTGCTTCCACTCGCGCGCAATTTCCCTGCGGGCAGGTGACCTTTGTATTGGGGCTGTTGTTATTCCCGAGACAGTATGCTGCGGCGGAATACTGGCTGAAGAATTGGAGTTGATCGAGGATATTGGCGGAGACGGCTGTCTTGTATGTTAGATGTGATTGAAAGTGTAATGTGAAATAGACGCACCCCTCTTTTCGAGCTCGACTGGAACAGCAGTGACAAGGCTAACAGCACCAAGGAGCACAGCTCCCAATCTCAGGATCGACGGCATGATCTTAGTAGTATAAGATAAGAACGATGCTCAAACAGGCAAAACGCAATTTGCAAGCCGATTGCTTAACTCAAGGGTAGACAAGAGTGTTCTAGGATTCACAACTCATCAACAAGCAGCGAACACGCCCACTACAAATACTTCTCCGCAAGACAGACTCTTCGATTTTCTGCGGAAACTCTTAGCTGGTGGTTCATACCCCGGTTCATACTCACCAAAGCGGAAGTCCGTGCTTCACCTCTCTTAGACCATGCTCTGTTTAGACAAATCTCCGCACCTGATACCTAAGCGACAAGGAGCTTACTCCATTTGCAATTATCACGGGACACAAGAGTGCAGATTACTGACCGGGTATCAAAGCCGCGTTTGAACGCGACGCCAGGATATTGCCGAGATCTGTTGTAGGAGCCGGCATGAGGCGTAGTAGGGCTGTGTCGTGCTCCGACACTAGCATACTACAGTGGTGGAGAGTCGTCTAAGAAGCAGCGTTGCACACACTGTTGACGCTGGGGTCGCCATCTACGCAAGTACTCGCGATCACATGTGAGACTTGTAAGATCTGAGTGCGTGGTTTGTAAAGGTCGGCATCCACGGCACGAACACACACCATCAACTCTGGAGTGCAGCGGCAGCTTGCTTAGCCTCCGTGACGTTCGCCAATCATGGCGTTGATCATTAAACTGCTGTCAGGCCAGGAACCGCTTCCGAATTCCTGGTAGTTTTTCTGTGGAGATAGGTCAATCAGCTGCCGCTGTGGGGCTGGCGGATCGGGAAGGGAATGCGAGGCAGCCCGACTGCTGTTTGCGGCAATAACAAGCGAATTGCGAAGGTTTTGGGCTGCCAGGCAAAGAGGCTCCATGTGCAATCGAAGGGACTGGCGAACCCGAGGGCGAGGACTCGGTTTCGTGTTGCGCCCCTACTAACTCGAACAAGTCTCGACGATGACAGAACTCCTGCCACAAAGCGTGCGCATGGGCGGCAAGGGCTGACGGTTTATTCGCCAACTGCACGCCTTATGTAAGTGCAGACGCGGGCAATTCGAAGAGAGGCAGGCCGCAGGCTGGGCGAGTCGCGGTGGAATGGGTTCAGCGGCCCGCGTCGCGGCGAGCAAGCAGGGTGGAGGTGTTGAGAGATGACCCCCGTTTCGAAGCTGCGTACCAAAAAATTCTGCTTTGTCTCCACGACAACAGCAACCGCGAAGGACGCTGTCATTCATCCCTTGCATGTTGGCAATGTGCATGCAAAAGTTTGTGAGGCACCCTGCAGCCGAGTTCGGTGCCCCTCATCTCAAACGTCGAAGCTCTGTGTAACTTTTCGACAGCGCTAGAAAACCGTTCCTCCACAATTCCATGTTCTCGAAGCTGTAGCGCTGTGCCTCATCCGTTTTGTGGACTGTTAGAAGCGTGGCTCTGGGAAGATGTTCGGCGCCATGCCGACGTCCGAAAGATCCTGAAAGTGACAAATACGAACATTGGACAGGCTGTGCGGATGTGGTGGTTAGACCTGTATGCTGAACAGCGTCCTGACGATAACGCATAGTCGTGTGCACTTGATATAGATGATCACAGAACAGGTCTGACCAGTACGAATCACGGTTTCTTATTTGGTTTTCCATCAGGCTGAAAGCACCTGTGCGGTAGTTGCAGCCTCGTGTGCGATAAGTGCATGTCCAGTGCGAAGTGCCACTCCAGACAACGCATACTCACCATAAAGTATCAGGGGTTCCGTGGTCATTCGAACTCCCTGTTTACTCTGCACAATGTATGAGCGTAAGAAGGGATTCAGACAAAGCGCACGTACGGTTTCGGGATGCTGAGAGAGACACGAGGGGCGTCAGAGTCAGCATGCAAGCATGAGTGGCTTGGATTGCGCAACTTGTACGGCTATGTAATTTCGTGCGCTGATCTGCTTCACGCTGACTGCTTCAGAAGGTGCTGTGGTTTTGGCGTTAATAGCTCCGGTCGTGCGAACTATCAGCGGTGTCTGCCTGTGTGTACAGGAACCTGTTATTTCCTTCACTCTGGGTCCTACGAAAATAGTCAGTGAGACATACCAACGCAATTCCGTGAGCCTTAGTATTGGAGCGATGTTGGCTAAGTCATGCAAGTTTACCGCGCGCAAGATGGATGGTATGGTCTAGATACGGAGCTCTGTACAGTCACTCTGCTTGGCAAGGCAGTTGGGTAAGGTGAACATGATCAGCAGGCTCAGTCTGGCAAACAAAGGTACGAGTTGACCAAGTGCCTCGATTTATACCCCGCGGTCTTCACACTCGACCTCTTCTCATCCGATGTATCCTGATCGCCGCCCTGCCCGCACCATAGCAGTATTATCAACACATGAAAAGCTGTAGTAAAGGGTATACAGCTACAGATTCGGGATCCGTTCTGGCGCGTACAGACATGTTAATGGGCGGCAGCTGATCCGATTTGTCCCGATAGGTGCGTGTGAGGGCGCGTGACTTGTGCCTTCGGTGAGCGTTGGGCCGACACGAGAAGGAAGTAGAAGTTCCAGGCGAGTAGATGCCTTCAAGCGCAACGATACGTCTGTGTGATGAGTGGTACTGAAGCGAATTAAGATACGGCGGTGTGTTGTCCACGGTCTGCTCCATCCACCAACCACGATCGACTCCATCCACCAACCACGATCGAAAGCGGTGAAGGGTGAAGCGAATCCAGTCGGAAAAGCAGAGCAGGTTTCTATGCATCGCAGTACCAGTGCGCATCGATACTGTTGGTGTTGACGTGACGAGATTTGCTTGCCAGTATACTCGCTGCACCTCTTCGCAGGGTCTCAAGGGCGCTTCGACTACACACCGACCAGTCCGCCATGATTTGACGCTTGCACCGATCGACATAAACCCTCCACTATCGCGAGATCGCATTTATATGGAATGCGAGATGACTGCCAGTGAACTGCGAGAAGCGAAGAACTGAAAGTATTGTTCCTGGCACCGCAGAGTCAGAGAACCGCCCCAACGTGACTCGCAAGATGACGTTTGAATTGAGTTCGACGATTTGCGAAGATATGCAGACTGAAAGGAGACCTTTAGTATTTGTCACTGTTCCCAGCTCAATCGGCCGGCCTGTGCCATCAGAGAGGAGGGTACATCCTGTTTGAGCAGTCCCTCGGAGGCGCTTGGTCGCAACACTGTTCAGCGAAGGGTTCCAGCCCGGCTGTTCAGCGGGCGCTTCCGCCGAGCACATCGGCTCCTGCATGCTGTCGATTCTCGATCACGTCCTTGCCATTGCAGGCCAATCCCGGTGCACTGCTGGGTGCAGGGCTCGATGTTAATGGCGAGTGTGTCTTCGGCGAGGTCGTTCCACGCCTGCCTGCCTGTCTCTCCGTTGTCAGAACCCTTAGTAAGAGCAGCCAAGCTGTGAAGAGCGCCACAACGACCATCTTTCTCGGCATTCTTGCACTTCCTCGACCTCTACGCTGGTCATGATCAGCGCTAAACCAGCCACATTCGGACGCGGGAAGGTGAAATGTTCTGTACAAATGTTGGTTATATTGGACCTAGGGTACGTTGTCAGAATGCATGCAGATGCAATGGGAGATGCCTGCATTGTGAGTCGTGAGGTTTTGCTGCCTTAGCCGCTGATCGTGAAACGTCAACGAAGAGAAGAGCTTACTGCGGTGTGGGAGCAAAGGGGTCGGGGGTGGGGTGTGCCGATCCGATTCGTGCACCCCTTAGATCCAAGTCAAACAGCTTCCTGGTGCTGCATCTTGCTTTGGCAAACAAGGAAACGCCGTGCGTGAACAGAGGGTGCCAAATGACCGCAAAGACATCCACAAGGTGCAAGCAGAGCGTTGTGCTGATTCGTTCGTGCATTCAGGCACGCAGCATGGCTGCCACGGCCCATACGAACCCAGAACAGGGGTACATTCCAGTTGCCAGACACGGGCGTAGAAAGAAGTATTTATTGGTGATCCACAGCTATGAACAGTGCTATCAAGGTGCGCCGCAATCAGTTTGTAACGTGCAAGACCAGGCCGGACCACTCTTCGATCGAGGCCAGAGTTTGGTCGCCGGTGTGCCGCTGTCAGAGCTACAGACTCAAACCTCCGTATCGTGCACGTCAGCTTACAGGCCAGGACCGCGAAATGAGACTGTCGCTGCCACCAATTGAAGAGCCAGGGAAAAAATAAAAAGGGCGAGAAGCTGAGCAAAAGTAACGAGAGTGCACTGCTGCGGGCGTGCGGGTAAGTTTCAGAGATTGACGCAAAACTGGGGTCTCATTGGCGGCGCGGATCTCGTTAATCTGATCTTGTAGATCAGCGTAAATGGAGATCCCTGCTCAAGTGCATGGTGGTGATTGGCTGAATCGGGATGTATGCCAACGCAGTGCTCGGAGTCTCGAATTCTGGACGAACCCCGCCGAGGACGCAAATGTGATGCGAGTTGCCCTTGTTGGAACAAATGCACGGCCGGCTGCGTACTCGCTGACCCTCGTACTTCACAGCCCCGGACACGGTCCGGTCGATATTGAAGGCGGGGCGGGGCGGGTCGCACACAGCAAGGTTGTGTGCGTGCGAGCGTGTAACTTTTCAAGGTTCAACGTCGCCGACCTGTTCTGTGCAGTGATCTGTAGCACGGCATCGAAGTTGGATGAATAATTTCCCCACGCCGATAACACCGTTTTCGTTACCTGCCTGCTGGATCCCAGGTCTTGACGGCGTTCGCCTGGCGTCAGAGAGCTGCATGGCGCTCAGATAAACAGCAAGTCATATTGTTGCAAGGACCATCCGAATCACACTCGCCCATACCTAGTGTGTGGATCGTTTCTCTTTTCCCCTGCGTCGATTAAAGCCGTCTGTGTATAGAGTTCCAGGTATGAGGGACAACCTTGTCAAAACAATCTTGAGATAATAAGCATAGTTCTTATGATTCGCGATACAGCTGCGAGTCGCGGATGAATGCCCGACGGAATGGCGCCTCATCTGCACAGGGAAGGGCAATCAATCTACTTCGTATCATCGGAGCAGGTTGCAGCATCGATATTGACATGCTCGAAGGCCGAGGATGTTCGGTCCTCGAAATTGGTCGTACAAACCGCGGAGGCCGCGAGGATTGGTCGATGCTTTGCGTGCGAACCCGAAGCCGAATGGGCAGGCATTATTGACCACAGCATGAGCCACAATTGATTGCTGGGACCACCGTTAATCCCAGAACATAGGAACGACGTATGCCTTTTGCTGCTGATCCCGAAGCCCATGACAAACAGTTCCCCCACTGCAGACGCCCAGCTCCATCAACGGCTGTCGAGGTGTTTACGGCGAACAGGACGCGTGACAATTGATGCGCTTGGCATACGGTCGCAGCTGAACATTGTCCTTACATGCAGCCAGGATGCTGAGTGAGTAGTGCGAGCCCTCTCTGGGATGCATGCACGGTGGACGGGAAGCAATTGCTCGGATGCTGTCTGTCCTGTTGGAGACGTCTCATGGCGATGGATAATTTCGATGAGATCGGTCATGGCGGCCGTTGAGCTACCCTGGCGACGGGATTCATTGCCATGGATAGGCGAGCCGCTCTAGGTAAGTGGACGGCGAGGTCGCTGCCTTCGTGCGAGTTTGTATGCAGGCGGCTTACTGGTGACGAAACAATCACTCGGAAACGTTGACTCCCGGGTCGCACTTGGCCAAAGACGGTCTGGACTACCCAGTAGCTCGGAAGGGAGTTTCACCCCCAGGATTTGCTCAAGCCACAGCACAACGCCTGCAGCCTCATCTTCAGGGATTGCGGCCAGCCCGAAGGCATCCCGGACAGTGAAACTGAAGGACTGTCGCGTGGGGGAGCGAGGGATGGGCGCGTGGCTGCTCCTATTTTTTGCACAGTGACAGGCACAGCGACTTCAGAATGCGGACAAGTGACACATGAGGCTGGTAGCAGATAGAGTGTGCTTTAGAGGTACCCTGTGAATACCCACCAAATGGCGTAATGGGCCAACAGACATGGCGGTCAGTGGGCAGTATCGATTGTCGACGATGCTGTGCAGTGGATGAAGTCAACATTCCAAACGTCGCCGACTGAGAGAGGGTAGCACCGCCGCTGATTGGGGGAGGCGCCCGTTGATGTCCGCCGCTTCGTCTCGTCAGAATTGTCCGCATCAGATCAAAGGTGCTGGATCTGGCCGACAGACGGTGACTGCTGGCCTGGAACGATGGATGGGCGATGATGCGCTCTGGGTGGACCGGGCGGGCAAAACGTTCTGGCGTTGGCGAAGCCGCGGTCTGTCCCTTCCCAAACCGTGATCCGCTTCCCAAAGGGGATGCCCACTAAAAAGATTTGAATTTGAATGGCGGCGCTGGGTTGGCTGGCCATTTCCAACGAAGTGGGCTTGCTGTGCGTCGTCCCGCCGGCAGATCGCAGCCAAGCAACGGCGGCCTGCGACGAGCGTTGCGAGAGCCGCTGCAGGCTGACTGTGCCCGAGGGCTGGCTCCCGAGGCAGACGGAATCGCTGGCCTGTAACGTCCGAGGAAACGCTAGTGTGTCGCTGGAAATGCAGCAAAAACCATGCGAAAACAGGCCCATCGCTAGAGATGCGTGCGCTGACACTGTCGTCGCCGTTGCTGCTGCCGACTACGTATTGAGCCGGGCGAACGACAGGGCCGAAAAGGAGTGCGTTAAAAGGCCAAGCTCACCTCGCCGACCTCGTGTGCTCTACCAAGGGGGGCCGTGACGATCGCACTATGCCGCCCTGGGTGCAGCGGCAAGCCTGAGTACCCGTTTGATCGACGAGTGAGTGGTGACTGCAACGTGCCTCGTGCGGCGCTCGCTGCTGGGGAACGAACAGCTGGCGGTGCTGGTCGTGCAGGGGCAGAAACACCACGATGTGTCTCGCACGGCAAGCTGAGGGCTGCTGTCATGGCGTATTGTACGCCCTCGTTTGTGTTTGTGTCTACCTTCGTGCCCTTACCACCGCGTGGCTGCTATTCATGGCAGGCGCAAGGGCGGTCACAGGCAAGGGCTACAGGCGCAGTTTGCGGTTATAGTCCGGGAGATGCCTTTCCGCCCGCCGCCTACCAGGATAACGGTACACGGTGCCAGAAGCAGCAGAAGCAGCTCAAGCCTTAGGACCAGGCTTAGGTCTACCAGCAAAAATGAAAGTTTACATCCAGCTGTGAACAGCACCTCGAGCCCCCTGGCCATTCATGGCCGCCGGGCGGCCTCAGGACCAGGTTTGGTTTTACAGCAGGGAGGGCCAGCGTCGTGAATGTGTGGATCGCCCACCGGGTGGGGGTATTTCTGACTGTGTCCATGCTGTCGTAGAAACACGTCCAGACTCCTCGACCGCCCCTACACCCCGTTGATGCAGGGCGAAACGGCCAGGGCCCCCAGTAACTTACAGCCTGAGGCGAGGGATGCGGGCCTGCAGCGGGTACTGTCGATGCAGTACGGTAGATGTTTGGCCGCGAGCGTTGCAGGGGCAGCCATTTGCCCCCTTCTCCCAGGATAGAATGCGAAGCTCGGCGCTGGCATTTCATTTTTCTGCCGCTAGCACGCTCCAGGGCTAACAGGGTGCAATACTCTGTAGCGCCCAAAGACGCCATGCCACGATGTGTTACAGGGTTAAGCTCGAATCCGACGATCCGGTCCACTTCCAGGGAACTGCTTGTGTGCGTCGACGACAACGACTACATTAGCCCGTCGGCCCAGCTAGGGACCCATAGCGCCGCATGACGCCCCAGCGCTCCCCGACCATCATCTCACCAGTGCCTTAGCCGCAGCCTCTCAAAAGCAGAGCCCTCGCACTGTCAACCGTCCCGAACAGTCGATAGCACCTCGACCGCCTTGGCATCCGTTCACCACACTAACCTTCTCCGTGCCTGCTTAGATATATACTGCTCGCCGCCTGGCACGCTGCTGTTGGCTCTGGGATCATACAGTCAATCACATCTCAGATACCGCTCTTCAACACAACATTAAAGCATTCCGTCTTAGTGTATTCCCAGCATTCGGTAAGTCAACCATCATCACTGTCGCCATGCCCTTCATGACTATCCCTGCCCTCGACGCCCTCACCACGCGCTCGACGACGAATGTGTCTACCTCACACAACAACTTGAGCTTCGTCTTTGCATCTTTACGTACTCCCAACAACAGAAATGGTGTCTTCGTCACTTGCCCCAATATTCTCTTATAGCGCCCGGCCGCAGTCACTGACAACAAGTTCAGCAGACTGTGAACATAAACCGCGGACTCTCCAGCAGAACATTCTCAGAACACCTACATCGACGAGCAGTATACCTTCAGTGGCATACATCTCGTCGTATTCATCACTTCTATCTAAATTCACACAACCGGACGACTACGATATGGTAGCTCACCGCCGCGGCCCCTGGTCGCAACATGAGGACCAGTGGCTTGTTAACCTCGTTGCTCGCAACGGTCCGCACAACTGGGTACGCATCTCGCAGGAGATCGGCTCGAGATCACCAAAGCAGTGTCGTGAGAGATATCACCAAAACCTCAAGCCATCATTGAATCATGATCCCATTACACCAGAGGAGGGGGATCTGATCGAGAAGATGGTCGCTGAGATGGGCAAGAGGTGGGCCGAGATTGCGAGAAGGCTCAAGGGACGCAGCGATAATGCAGTGAAGAATTGGTGGAACGGTGGCCAGAACCGCAGGAAGCGCAACCCAGAACGTCCTGACCAGCGACCTCGCGAGTACTCCCAGACTTCAGAACACTACCAGTACCCACTGGCACCCCAGCATATGCAACATCACGAAGAGCAGCACTACCACGACTCTCGTCGCTCCTCTTTGAACGTTCCCATGCACACCCCATACGGCGTCAAGCTGCCCCAGCCTCAGCGCTTCGAATCATACCCTGGATCACGACCAAAGCCTCTGGAGTTGTACGGACAGCCTGCCAACGTACGAGCACGAGGCTTCGAGACACCCATGCCTTCGCCTTCAGGCTACTCTTCGGTTTCAGCTGATGGCGCACCATCTCTCATCACAGACACTGGCTCAGAGTCAAGGTCACCTCGCGGCGCCGCATCCCCTCTCGACATCACCCTTGCACCCTTGGTCGGAAACAGGGACGAGCGCAAGAATTCGAGCACTCGCTACCTGCCTTCCACAGGTTTCGCTGTCGAGGATGACGTACACTCTACAGCCTACAATTCATACGGGCACCGTGGGTCTCTGCACCTTCCTCCTCTTTACCGCGAGGCGCCGGCATACAAGGAGCCACATCACGCCCAGCACCACTCACAGCCGCTCACAACTCAGTCTGCACCACAGCACGTCCACCACCATTCAATGCCTCAATCATCGAACCTCAGCGTTGCACAGCGCGCACTGCCAGGCTTCCACTCTCTGACTGAGCCTGTACTGCCTCTCCCTTCTCCATTCAGCGCAGCCTCCAGTCCCGCAGCAAGGCAACTTCCTTCACCATACGCGCGGTCCGCTGAAGCCCAGCGTGCACCAGTCTCACCCAAGGACAAGATGAGTTTGAAGAACATCATGTAGATGTCTGTTCATATTTCACGCTACTTCTTATACCCGGTCCTATTCATACACCATCTGCACTGCAAGTTTCACATCTACATATTTATAATGCTCGATCATCACGGCATGTCATCGCTGGCAAGCCTGGCACCGCTCGGTGTCAACGTTTTGTATCTTCTTTTACTTCACTTGCATATATGGGCCCGGATTAGCACAGAATAGGGAGATTGGCAGGGTAATTCTTTGGGCCCTTGCATCTAGGACGGTACGAACAAAAAGATACCCCACAAACGGTTTCATGGTGGAAAGGGGAACCATGGCATTGAGCGATCGAGCGAGTCAGCATTCTTGCACTTGTTCTTTAAATAATACCCATCAGCGGCTCAGCTGAGCATTGCAAACAATCGAAGCGTCACAATACAAATCACTCAAATAACTCTCTCCACGCTCCAGGAATGGTACACCTTCGTCTGCCTTCAGCACTGACATCTTTTCCTTAACCACATTAAGATCAGCCGCCACCAACCCCTCGGAGCTGGCCATTTCGGGGACCTGCTTGATCTGCAGTGCGCCATTACGGCCGCAGAAAAGATCCACAGCATAGTGCCACCACTCTCGTCTCAGCTTGCCAAGAATGCGCACTGGCTGTCCGCTGCTGCTCGAGAACCTGGCTTGAGCGTTATCACATCGAGCAATTGACCGTTGCGAGGCCGTGAGGATCAGCATGAGGTTTGTACAAAGAGCAGGGATACCCCATCAGCTGATCAGTCCGGATCGACGCATCATCTGGCCTCGCACATCAGCATCTCTCGACTCTTGCCTCGATACCCGCATCGGGAGTGCACGAAGTTGGCATGGTGTAGAACGGCGACCTAGGATAAGTGCATTACCACAGCAATGAACATGTTTAACATGTCACTCTCACGTTGATCGATCAGCTGCACGATGGTTTTGCGTCATGTATCGATTTGGCTGTGGCAGGGATTGCGGTCGCCGACCTCAGGGATAGCCAACGTCAACACCACAATTCATGTGGAGACCCGAATCAGAACAACGCTTATGCGAAATGTTCTGATCCGTGCAGACACTTTTCTCGGTTTCATTGAAGAACCACAGTTGAATCAAATCAATGTTCGGCGAGTGACTTTCCACAAAGCAGAAACTGCAGTTGGTTCTCACCACAAGATTACTGCGATGTTGGATGCGACTGAGGTCAACAATAATCGTTTGCGATCTATCATTGGAGGAGAAGAAAATGCAATTGCTGGCCCGCAAGATTTCACTGGCTCGGAAGAACATTTTCTCACTGATCATGCACCTGACCGCTACGTACGGCGAGGTGCATCAATGTTGGGATACATCTCCAGGCGTGTGAGTGACTTCAACAAGTCCATCTCTTCACGCAATTTAAAGTCTTCACTGGATAGAAACCAGATCCTACTAGGTGCTCGTAAAAGCTCACTGGGGGAGAGCCTACAGTAGTACTGGTGATTATTCAGACCTTTGGAGCGCCAAGGTCGGCATGCAGCTAAGGACTACGGACGGCGAACGACCTTTGTGCTGGGTCAGAGCTGTTGAGGTTTATTTCCGTGTGCACGCTGGCACGCCATGCAAGTGACGAGGCCGTGGGGATGACAACGGTGCATCTGAGTCGTAAGCCCCAACGCAGTGACATGCATTCAGCACGTGAGATGCTGCATTTCGACGTTTACAATGAGATCTGGTAAAGCGTACTGTAGACTATAGGGGCACGTAGACGACAGTTATTCTAAGCACAGCATCCTCCTTTCCCAACGTCTTCGACCACGGCACGACCTCGTACCAATCTCCCTGACCCGTCACTCACCGTATACGCTCCTCTCATCGTTCACCATACCCCTCTCACCACACCTCTCTCACCATACCGCACCGGTAAGCACCCGACAGCCAGCATTCGAAAGTACTGGCTGGCCTAGACGGGATTCGCTATGCTACTCGCCCAGCTGAAGGAGCGGCAACGTTGTTTAACGTGTCTCGTCTGGCGCACGACAGGCCGTCAACCGTCACTACCGTTTCCATCCAAACTTTCAGTCGCCGACCACTCTCTAGGGCGCTCTAGTACTACCCACTCTCCATCGAGAGCCACCCATCTGTCTTTGGCGTCGCTAGTGCATATCGCAGCCTATTCGGGCCGCGCTAGCTACCTACGGATACCACGATCTCGACTAGATGCATCTAGGTATTAGAGTTTAGGTTTAGTCTGCGTTCGGTAAGGCATGCAACCGTTGGCACTTTGGGCGGTAAAGGGTGGTGATCTGTGGTGGCTTCGCGGGCTTTGGTGATGGGCGTTGTGCTGCATCATTTAGCGCTTCGTTGACAGTGGTTCTGGTACCGCGCCGTTGCTGTAAGCGAAACTGAAACCATCATAACTCAAATCCGGGCTCGGTACCGCACAAACTATCTCTGATGAACACTAGGTAGTCTGCAACCACCAATACTGCTTAAGGGATGATCGTAATTTTTGTGCGAAGTGACCTGAAGTGCCAAGTTCGATAGAGGAGCTGTGACTTGCTGGAAATACGGGGTGTGTAAGCGCGCGAGAAACTGTCACGAGAGCTGCAGAAGAGCGCCACGGCGCGGCTTGGGCCCTTAGCGACCTGAAGTGCTGGTGAGTTTGCACTACAGCTTCAAAATGCTGCAGGTGAAGCAGTCGGTTGTCTCAAAGCGAATTCACCCACACCACCTCAAAGTTCTGTCAGACATGTACAGATGTCTTTCGGCAGATGTCGACTGCACTTTGGTACCCTGAATTTCGAATCAGGGGCGGGCCGAGGTGGATCCTGTCCACGCAAGCAAAAAGCGGTACCGTAGAGACGACGGTGCGTCGGACGAAAGTGCGATACGTGGGCGACAACGGGACCGTTATCAGCTCATGTGGAAGTATCCAACGTCCTCGTTGTGCATATCGCTCTCGCTATCGTATTCGATTGGTGTGGACCGAACAATATACGATGTTGATTTGTCCAATGGTTGTTCTGCGCCCGTTATTGATGTCGACCGTATCCGCTTATGCGCGCCACTCATATCTCGTCACTTCACCGCTGCTCTGACGATTGCAGTTCGCTCGGTCTCCCTTCGCCGTACACCGTGTGGGTGTGGGAGCGTCGTGGCATGCTGTGACCAAGTCTTCACGGGCAATATTCATCAGGTCTGGAAGATTTGGGCATTTGGACGCACAGCACACGAATTACTGATTGGCCAATCTCTGTTCCTACTGGAATTTTGCTCTGTATGGGTCATCTGCAGCAGGCCTTTGGAATCCTTCCAGGTTTACTGTATGTATCAGACACCATCAAGTGCGGGTGCGGTCGCGACGAAGATCGTATGATGACCTTGGGTTGGGTCTTTACAACTATTGACCACGTCTGGCGCTCAGTTACGCATTCTGGATGACCTTGTGTGAACGACGAGCAAGAGATGCTGATGATTTGGTCCGCATCGCCTCTTGAAAACCAGCTGAGGGTGCGTCCAGGGCAACCAACTTTCGAATCCAGTCTTAACATCTGGCAAAGAGTCAGACTAAGGTGCCTCGGCCTGCTGGAGCATGTTAACGGATGAACCGTGTTCACCAGGAATCTGCCATGGCGACTTATTTCAATGAAGTCATCCCCAGTGCGCGATACGGAAGGCTGGTTTGAACACTTAGATCCTCAGGTGTCAATATGCGCATTGGTGCTCCTTTGGAGGACAAGAGATTGACAGCATCTGGTTGAGCACCAGGTGCCCTGATGTCTGCACACATCAACCACAAATTTGGCCAAGATACTGTCTCTTAAAAGTTAATATCAATAAATCGCTTGTGCTTGTGATCTGGACACTGATTCGAAAATTGTTGACGTATTCTGGTGGAAAATCGTGAGGCTGGGGTAGGTACTTCGTAAGACACGAGCGTGACGTCACCAGCGTCTGTGCTCGACGCGCATGTTCGCGCGACAACATCCCTCTACTTTTAAGTACGGACATGTCCAAACAGTGGCAAGGGCTTCAGATGTGTGTGGAGAATTCAGTCACTGTGGTATTCTTTCCCTAAAAGAAAAGGCTTCGCTGAGCTGTCATCTCGACGCAAGTCATCTGCTTTCACCGCTGGCCTGCTTGAAGCTTGGGCCGCACAGAGCATGGCTTCAAAAAGCTACTTCGTAGTGGTAGATGGGCTCGACCTTGCCGATATTAAATATGGCCGCGATGACATCCTGTCGGGGTCCTTGAACTCGGTCCTGAGCTCAAGTCATACAGTCGTGTCAATAGAATTGAGTAACATCGACTTCCGCGAAGAAGCTCTGTTGCAGCTCTACGACAACAGCTGGAGGAAGGTGAAGTCGCCTGCTCTCATCGAATGTTAACGTCAAATTCAACCTGCTCAGCAAACGAATGCTTTGTCACATTCTAAAGGCGCCCGATACCAATAACAAGGTCAAAGCGATCATGACTCAGACCAAGTGCAGTTGAGGGATCAAGATCGGGCACACTTGGCTCGATACCTTGCACTGAACAACAAGAATTTCCAGGAACACAGGGTGTTCGAATTCCCGTCTACATGAATACCTTAAGGCATCCCGGCCGGTGTTGGAAGGAACTCAGCGACTAAGGCTGATAGTCTCCCCTACCTACTTATATGCTTAAGGCCGACTAGCTCGAAACCGGTGAGGTCTTCAGAAACGACTTTACCCTAAGTATTGGTCAAGTCCCGACAACATCCCTTCAGCACAGCAGCCACTGTCTCGTGTCGCAGACAGAAGTGGCTATTATATCAGGAGTATCGGAGCCCCCGGAAGACTTCAATCGTGAACGATGCGTAGGTGAACTTTGACAACCTCCATAATTGTCAAGGAAGAAGATCTCATGGCTGACGTTTTCTGCCGCCCGAGGTATACTCTATCGATCTGGCTGATGTCTGATTCCAGACGCTCATGCTTACAGCACGATAATTTTCTGCGTAGCTGATCACCCGATGTAAATTCGGTGTTTCATCAGTTCCTGCAGCTGTTCCTGCCCGTCAAGCTTGATACCATCAACCCTTTGCGGGGAAATACGAGGAGACGGCTGCAAACAGTGCATACACCAGTCTTTTGCCCTGGATTCAGAACAAGGAAGCTAGGATCGCCATTGTCACGCTGGGCAAGTCCTACGAGCCGTGCACCATATTCCATTTTACCGGATCCGAGAACCAGACTCTTTCTTGATCCGTCACAACATTATGGTCCTTGGAACTACATCATGTTGGCAAGATATCGAGCAGGGAAGACTGGAACCGTAACAATGATGCGTACAAATCCAGGCTTGCCGTCGAGTAAATTTTATACCTTGACGACGCTGCCTTAAATAACTAAAGCGACATTGATGTTTTCGTGCTCATAGACCAAAGTACTCCTTGCTTGCATATTATCTCTACGCATTGGGCTGTCGCCTTAGAGTCACGATGGCCGTGGCCTCTACAACCTGAAGTATTCTTTACGAGTTATAAAACCGGGTCAGGTTCCTCGACGCGACTCGAGGCGACACCCCCGCGTAGATCACAAGGCTGGACCGTCGTTCATGAGGGCTCTGTGCGGACTGATGGAAGAACTTGGTAGTCTACGATAAAAGGTCTGATATTTGGGATGGAAGGAGGCAACATCTATCGCATAGAAGCAATCTTAAATTTCAAGTTCCTGAATCACACATGCCATTCTGAAAAATGAGCAAGCGCAACATAACAGGTCACGTCGCTCTACTTCCAAGTAGTGTCTACCGTTGCTGTGCCTGCGCAGCCGTTGGGCACCGTGTAAGCTCTGTTTGCACCTGACTCATAGGTCACAGACCCGCTGCTCTCGACCTTTATGAACTTGTACTCGAAGCTGGTGCCAGCAGGCAGGTTAATAGCGATGGTCCATAGAGGGTTAAAGGACGTGTACTGCGAGGCAGACAGGGCTGGCGCTTGCGACGTATCCCAGCTTCCCAGCTGTGCAATAGATCCTGCGATCTTAATTGTCTGGCCAACTACTGTCGTCGTCTTGGAGTTGAATGTAACAGCCACGGTTGTGAAAGGTGTGGCACATCCAGTGGCTACAGTGGTCGAAGTGGCCTTGGTTGAGGTGGGTACTGCAGGAGCGGAGGCCTTGCTGGTTGTGGTGGGTGGGTTTGAACCTGTATCAGTGATCTTGATGTCCGCGCAGGTCAGATAGACCTGTGGTGTTTGGAATGAGTTCCACTTAAAGGAAAGCAGAGTGTGGTTCGACACGTAGTTCGGAATCTTAATCTTCGAAGAGACCTGGTCATGTCAGCAAGGAGTCCGTCATCGTCTCGAGGACAAAGCACCTACGGTGTAGCCGCCAGCAATACTGGTGTAGCAAGAATTCAATGGCGCGTTGTCCACACCTCTACACTTAGTATCCTGAAATCCCTTGCACGTGAACCAGTCATTCCTCCAGCAAGCCTGTCCTTGCTGACAGTCTGCATTGTATCCACATGACTGCCCACTCACGTCAGTGCATGGAAGTGTGCCCTTCTCGAAACAGTTCTCTGCAGCTTGCTTCTCAGCATCGGTTGGCAAATATCCTGGTGTTATCAACTTGTCGACAAGCGCCTGATCCTGGCAGATGCGGTAGCTAAACATGCCGCCGTGGTCTCCATTGTTATCAAGACACCACTGGACATCGACTACGTCGCCGCCCTTGTAGATAATTACTGGATCAGAACCCCAGCGAGGTCCGGGTTGGTTGTAGTCCACACTGACGCGAGCGTTGTACCCGCAGGGCCCGCTGCGACCAACTTGGGCTAAGTTGAGGTCTGGCCATGCTGTGACGGGCTCGAGGATGGTACACTCAGGGCAAGTGTCTGCTCCAGATTGGGCGTTGAGGCCAGTCCGACTCATGGGAAGGGAGAGGTAGCCATGGGCTTGAATGCCAGCGGCAAAAGCAAGAGCTTGAGCTACGACCCACTTCATGATGAGAACGTGAAGAGGGATTGTTCGCAATGAAGATGAGAATTCAACATCAGATAACCAAACTTCCATTACGCTATATAAATAAGGCATGAAACCACCCTTCTAGCTTGACTCTGATCATACTCACGATCACCGAGTTTATATTATCGCTGCATCTGCCCATCCCATCATATTCACGAAGCAATATATTACACTCCGACTGTGGGCAAATAGTATGCAAGGTACCCACAAAACATTCTCAAGCAGCGGACTTTATAAATTACGGGAGCATCTACGTTCTTACGGCCCGGGTCCTAAAAGGAAAGACCCCCAGTACCACGAGTTCAAATTGCGGGGCTCTGCGCCCAAACCTGGAGCCATGCAGCAAGACTCCGAAGCCAACGACATGCTCGAAGCACCCAGATACACCTGTAATACCGAGCTTGCATCAGAGTTGCGTTCGAGATCGCGCAGTGTCTTGCTTACAATGTATTGCCGATGTATGTCGTCGTGAAAACCTTGAAATATGGGAGATAACTTCTGGTGTTTTGTCGATCGCGGACATCAGCCCGGAAATGAGCTGCATGAGTTGTGGAACAGCAGAGCTATGATGAACTAAGCTGTACAACTGCCCGTTTGAGCATGATGCCCGTTTGATCTCCGGTGACTACCTCATCCCGCAATGTAAAAGAATGTTCCTCCAGAGTTCCTCCCCGTGGCACGAGATAAAGTTTCATGCAAGAGACTCGGTCCGAGAAGATTTGTACCGTCCTGCCGGTCATTCGATAAATTCTGGGCGATTCTGAGTGGCTGCTTCTCGGCCCGCCGTGCTAGCGTGCTTACGGCTGTCAGGAACAACGCACCCTCACGCATGCCACTCCACAAATGACCGTATGTCAGCCGGGGCTTACTTGGGCTTCATGATTCATGGTACGCTGGAGATATAGTTCCAGACGACCCTCCAGCAACGCTGATCCACGAATTACGCACGCTCTCCGCCGTGGGAAGGTGAAAGGTGGAGCCTCAGCTATATATTGAGCTTCCAGGCTGCTCGAACGGGACCATTATCAGAAGCATTGACGCTTCGGATTATTCGAAGAGCACGTATCAGTATGACATTCCTCAAAGCTGTCGTTGCCTTCCTGCTCCAGATCACTACCCTAGTCCATGCTGCAGATACGGCTGCATGGAAATCACGCAGCATCTACTTTGTGCTTACAGACCGTGTAGCCCGCAGCAGTGGCGACACTGGAGGCGGCTCATGCAGCGACCTTGGGAAGTACTGTGGCGGCACGTTCAAGGGTCTAGAGTCGAAGCTCGACTACATTCAAAACCTAGGCTTTGATGCCATTTGGATCACACCCGTGGTCGCGAGTACGTAGCTCGTTGTTGCCCACTGCATCAAACTTTGACTGACAACCTACGCAGATAGCGCAGATGGCTATCATGGGTACTGGGCACAAGACCTGTACGCGGTGAACTCCAACTACGGCACTGCAGACGACCTGAAGAGCCTTGTCAGCACGGCCCATTCGAAGGTACGCTTTCACGTATGCATGTGCCCCTGTGCGGCTGCTTATCCGTTTCTAGGGCATCTATATCATGGTTGATGTGGTAGCGAATCACATGGGTTTCGCGAACATCGCCGACAACCGCCCAGCACCACTGAATCAGGCTTCAGCTTACCATACCGCCTGCGACATTGACTACTCAAACCAGACCAGTATCGAGAACTGCCGTATTGCCAATTTACCGGATATCAACACTCAGAACTCTGAGATTCGAATACTCTTGAATACCTGGGTTAGCTGGCTTGTGAAAGAGTACAGCTTTGACGGCGTCCGCATCGACACCGTCAAGCATGTCGAGAAAGAATTCTGGCCTGGCTTTTCCTCCGCCATAGGCACTTTCTCGATCGGAGAGGTATTCAACGGCGACCCATCCTACCTCGCCGGGTAAGTGCAACTCCTTGTTCGCCTACAGGCAGAACAACACAGCTAATTTAAACATAGGTATGCAAAGTTAATGCCTGGACTACTTAACTATGCTGTCTACTATCCAATGAACAATTTCTACCAGCAGAAGGGCTCATCACAGGCGCTTGTCGACATGATCAATACCGTCAGCTCTTCTTTCCCCGATCCCGCAGCGCTCCCAAATTTCGCAGACAATCACGATCTCCCGCGGTTTTTGAATCAGAAGAATGACCAAACCTTGTTGAAGAACGCACTGGCATTTGTGGTCCTGTCCCGGGGCATTCCAATCCTGTACTACGGGACCGAGCAAGGGTACGCAGGTGGTGCTGACCCTGCCAATCGCGAAGACTTGTGGCGCAGCAGCTTCAACACCAACACAGATTTGTACCAATCTATCGCAAAGCTGACTGCTGCACGCAAGGCTGCTGGCGGTCTTGCCGGTAATGACCACACACACTTGTACGTCGCGGATAACGCCTACGCCTGGAGCCGTGCGGGAGGAAACCTCATTGTCCTTACCACCAACGCTGGCAGTAGCTCCAATGCCCAGCACTGCTTCAATACCCAAAAGGCGAATGGTCGTTGGACCAACGTCTACGGTGACGGTGCCACTGTCACCTCTGATGGGAATGGCCAAGCTTGTGTCAACGTAGCCAACGGTGAGCCTATTGTTCTGCTGGCCTCTACAGCTTCAATGACCACCGCTTCACCTACCACCCCGCGGGCCTCATCCACTTTGATCCGTAGCACGACCGGCACTGCTTGTCCGACCGCAGTATCTGTATCGTTCACGGAGCGCGTTGTGACTGTGCTGGGCGACACAATCAAGATCGCTGGCAATACTACGCAACTCGCTAACTGGAATGTGGCAAGCGCTCCTGCGCTCACAGCTTCGCAGTATACTTCTAGCAACCCAGTATGGAATATTACCCTGATTATGACCCCGGGACAGGTGGTGGCGTACAAATTTGTGAAGATGTCGAGCTCTGGCGCTTTGGCTTGGGAGAGCGACCCGAACAGATCGTACACTGTGCCGGCTTGTCAGGCCAGTGCGAGTGTGAGCAATCAATGGCAATGATGAGGCTAGCGGCATGCGACCTTGTGGTTGCGAGATTCCTTCGATTAATTGCTTGAGTACATCAACGAATCACCTACGTCATGCCCTAGCGAGAAATCTTGTTGTGATGTTGGAAGGCTGGAGCTGTTGGCGCGTTTGTCTTCGCGACGCAGTGGCTGACTCACTAGCGTGGCCGAAGGGCAATCGCGTTCAACGCTTTTGCGTTCCTTCCCGATGCAGTAATCGATCACCTGCGTCGCCGGGGCCCTTTCGACTGATCCTGCCTCACCTTGGGCTCTTCTTCCTGTCGTACATCCCCTCGGAAACTCTCTGATGACAGAAGAGGCGTGCGCGCTCTCAGCTCCGGGGGTCTGATGACGACATCAAGATGGTTTCAGTGTACTCGCAGTTTTCTTCCTGTTAACACTACACTGGCAGATTCTTTCCATCGTCTGACTCGCTCGCTGCATACGTCAGACTTGAACATACCTAAAAGTCATCGCGAGGCCACCGACTGTCGCCGACATGGGGGCTATTCATTGATACTCGGCCGATCAAAGCAGCGGCGCTCCACAAACAGCCGAAAATTTAGGAACCTAAATGCATGTTCTTTTCGCTAGTTACGGCACTGCAACGCAATACCGTTTATACAAATCCCACGTTAAAACGGAATACAGACCAGAATTCATCTACGACTCGGCAATTTTTAAATGTTGAATTTCAACGTTAATGCGCTGTAAATCTACATGCAAGAAGTAGCCTTTTGTAAGAGTCGCTTCGTTACCATCCGAGGTGGCTAAGCAGTGCGCGGCAAATTTGTGAGTGCAATTTAACTACTTCTATCGTGTTCGGGCTGTAGCATCCGAATGCTGGCCAAAGCCGGCATCGATGTTTCCGACCGTCATGATCCCTGCACGAAGGATGCGCTTGCGGGTCAACCTTATCGCAGTGCTCTACTCAGTCGGTGATTGACCTGCCCACGAGGACATATATCACGGTCAGAAACCCATGAAGCTCAAGAGAAGAATCCATGTCGGGGGAAGGCCAACGCAATCGGCATGTCAATGGGAAAATATGACCTGAAGCTTTGAAATCTTCACAGTCACTGCAGCTATGTAGCCTACTTTGTGGGTCTCAATTTTCGTCACCAAAGCACCCACTTGAAAGGTAAAGTGGCACGTGATTCTATTAACATGCCGATTTCGTTGACGTGCCGATTCCGTTGATATGCTGCCGCCGCTAGTACGAGAGCCTACGGGGGACGATTAGAGAGCCCCCACGATAAGAGGAACGCGGATCGCATTCCACTACACAATTTTACAGTCCACAACGCCGGGATGAGTCCTAAATCCCTCCGACACGGTGCGATAAGCAGATACCAAGTGATGCTGGGCCGGCTGATGGGAAGAACGGGTCCAGTATGCCGATCCAACACGCGCCTTGGTGCCCACTGTCGCATGGTAGCAAGCGATGAGCAGCTATACTTCATCGTGTCTCCCTGAACGCCGAGTGCATTTCCAGCTGGATCTCTGATAACTTTCGCCTTCAACCATTCTCGCCATGACTGTCGCCATGGGCCCATCTTCCAAGCTTTTCGAACCGTTGACCATTGGCAATGGCAAGATCAAGCTCGACCATCGCGTTGTGCTCGCACCTATGACCAGGAATCGAGGAACACCACTGAGTGCGGAAAGTACGGCGGAGAAGCCAAATCGCATCTGGCTCCCAAATGACCTCATGGTTGAGTATTACACTCAACGCGCAAGCAAAGGCGGACTGATCATCACCGAGGGCGTCCCACCTTCTCTTGAGGTACTATAATCTTTTGTTACTGCGAGGGGTTTTGATAGCATGAGGGAAATTTGGCACCTTCCAAGTTGCCAGCAGAGCTGACAGAAACGACAGGGCAATGGAATGCCAGGTGTGCCTGGTCTGTTCATCGAAGAGCAAAAGGCGGGCTGGAAGAAGATTGCAGACGCTATTCACGCACAGGGCGGCTACGCTTACGTTCAGATTTGGTAGGAAGAGCATGGCACATATAAAGACAGGGCTGACATGTTACAGGCACTCCGGACGCGCAAACATCCCACAATTGACCGGAACGCCAATCCTTAGCCCTTCTGGTCTGCCTTGGGATAGCTCAGACGAATGTTTCGCATATCCTCCCCCACACACATCCAAACAAGTACGCTACATCGACAACCCACCTATCGAGCTCACCGTTGAGCACATTAAGAAGACTATTCAAGACTATGTGCGCACAGCTAAGTGGGCCATGGAGTGCGGCTTCGACGGCGTTGAGGTCCACGGAGGCAACGGATACCTGCCCGAGCAATTCCTTGCTTCCAATGTCAACAGACGAACAGATGCATACGGAGGTAGTCCAGAGAAGCGATGCACGTTTACGCTTGAGCTCATGGACGAGCTGAGCAAGGCGATTGGAGAGGAGAACTTGGCGATTAGGCTCACACCCTTTGGGTTGTTCAACCAAATTCGTTCCGAGCAGCGTATGGAGACATGGTCCACGCTATGTCGCAAGCTGAAGGAAGCTCACCCAAACTTGTCATACGTTAGCTTCGTCGAGCCGGTGAGTACTGACCTTCGGAATTTGGCAACGTACCGCTGACAGCGACCAGCGCTATGAGCAAATCCACAGCGGGACCGAAAAGCAGAAGTTCCTCGATTCGTGGGGATTGACCTCAATCGACCTCAACCCTTTCCGCGAGATTTTTGGCACAACACCTTTCTTCTCCGCTGGCGGTTTTGATGACACGAACTCATGGGGCGTCTTGGAGTCCGGAAAGTACGATGCGCTCCTGTACGGTAGGTACTTCACCAGCAACCCTGATCTGCCAGAGAGGCTGAAGGAAGGACTACCTCTTGCGCCGTATGATCGCAGTAGGTTTTACGGGCCTTTCGAAGATAATTCAATTGGCTTCACGGATTACCCAGAGTGGCAGCACGGGAGCACACCATAGAGGTCGTACGTTGCGACAAAGCTGTGCTCGAGTTACATCTTTTGAATTGTGTTACCGATGAGCAGACACTGCATCTTTTCTGGTGGTCAGCAACAGCTCTGCGGAACATATCTCGTGGGGGCGCAGATGACCAGTAATGCCTAATGATAGCATTTTCGAAATATCGACATCTTGAAGAGACATGCATGACCCAATACTGCGTCCAATTCCAGACGAAATTAATGCAACTACTGGCTCTAATAGGAGCTACTAGAAGATGTAAGACCTGTCCAGCGTTGGTGCCCACGCATCCTAAGCACAAATTGTCTTAGCAGCATGCAGTCTGCAGCCGAAACAAAACACGACTAATCTGTATTATCCATCGACACTTATACAAAGCCCCACAATGAACACAGTACGCAAAGCCGACTATGCACTGCTAAGTTGTAGTGGGTCGATGGCCCCAGCGTTGAGCTTACTTCGAGTCTGCAGTCTTCTGCACTGCCTCATACGTTGCGGGTAGCGATGTGACTTACTGATTGCTCCCTGGCGATCGCTAAGCCTAGCGGACGCGTCCATGACGTCAGTGAGTCCTGGTCCTAATACGCTTGCCTCAGCAAATATCGACTGAAAACGCCTTTACAAGAGTGTGTCAGGCGGTGTTCTACGTTTTCCGGGAGTATAAGATGCGACCATGATCGGCTCACAAGAGTCGTCTCTATTGCCGTTCAGCAGCACCAAGGTACATTCTCCATAAAAAGTAACAGTGCTACGCCTCGAAGTTCAGTCATCGATGTGTTTCTTTCTCATGATGCAGCCCTTCCATGCCTCATATATAGGTTTCGTGCTAATGGAACTGTAGGATCATGATAAAATTGCAGCATGAAGGCATAAAATGCTGAGTCATGTATCTTGGTCAAAGTCTTTAAAGGGCATCCGCTAAGTGGCCTTCCATCTGAGCAGAGTGAGAGAGTGCTTAGGGAATGTGTAAGCACCCTTATTGTTCCAAGAACTCTGCTTGATTCCAACCTGTTGATCCTCAGCTGTGTTGGTAACCTGGACATGCTCTCCAGTAACAGTGTGAACCTCAACATTGTCCGCGCTGATACCATGAAGGTCAACCTCAAAGTCTTCGTCCTCACTAACGTTGGTGACTGCCAAGTTGGTGTAGCCGTCTTCGCCAGCAACAGCGCAAGTATCTAGAAAAGGTGTCTCGATAGTACCTCGGATCCAGGAAGGATTTGTGCGGCCAGTATACTCGGGTGACTTGACATTCAGAGAAATGGTGTGACCGCGCATATATTTGCTGAATAGGAGCAGCGGCCACCAGATGGTCTGCTTGATTAGGCCGTTCTTGGTCGTCATGAGAGGTGCGATGACGTTGACGGACTGTGCGATGTTGGCCATACCCACATCCTTGGCCTGGCGAATGAAAGTATTGAGAAAAACAGCGACAGCGAGAGCATCGGAGAGCGTGTACTTCTCCTCGGCACCCTTTGAACCAGGTGCGCGGACGGGGTCCCAAACGTTCCACTCATCGAAGCAGATTGTGGGCCTTGGGACCGTCTCAGGTACCTTGTTCTCAATGCGGGCTAGATCAATGAGCGCACTTGTCATCTGGATGGCTCGCTCGGCAGCCCTGGGTGCGGTCGCGTTAGGCAGGTGCTCGTTGTCTGCGGTGTAGATGTGAATGCTGTGCATGTCGATCAACGACTTGGTGGTGTCACCACCCAGGTGGAAGAAGGACCACTTGACGCACTGATTGAGAACGTAGTAGTCCCATGACGAGTAACCAGTCTCACCACAGAGAATGAGGGTGATGGTAGGGTCGAGCAACTTCAGAGCCTTGGCCCATTGCCAGGCCTTCTTTGCGTAGTCTTCCTTAGTCATCTGCTCAACCTGCCAAGGACCCCATAACTCGTTACCAAGTGCCCAGTACTTGACCTGCGGTGACCGTTAGCCCAATTAATACGAGGTACTCGAAGTGATATCAAGCGTACATTGTAAGGCTTTTCACGGCCATTTTTACGGCGGAGGTTAGCATAGTATGAATTGCGATCACCGTTGCAATATTCAAGCCATCCCAGAGCTAAGGTAGAATGCGTTAGTCGTCGGTACCAAAGACATTGAAGACGCGACTAACCTTCAGTCAATGTTCCGGTGCCAAAGTTTAGGCAAAGATAGGGCTCAGTGCCAACGACTTCACACCATTTCATGAACTCATCAGTACCGAACTCGTTGGTTTCTGTGCCGGTCCAAGCAAGTTCGGGCCTGTGTAGATTGTTAGCAAACTGCATACAGGAAGCCTACAGAATGTGTTGATCGGACGCCCGGAAGCAATACTACATCCGGGTAAGGATCACCCGCAAACGGAGATAGAGCAGTTGCCTTACCTTACAGGCCTCTGATCTCTTGGGCCAATGCCATCTCTCCAGTCATAAGTTGCAACAAAGTTACCACCAGGGTAACGGACCACGGGGACTTTCAGTTCTTGAAAAGCCTCGATGACGTCTTTGCGGAAGCCATTCTCGTCTGACAAGGGGTTGCCAGGATCGTAGATGCCGCCGTAAATGCAGCGCCCCATGTGCCTAGACTTTGGTCAATGTGGCTCTGCGCGCAATTTCACCACTTGCTAGGCTTATTGGCTTGATGCTTACTCCGTGAAACCGCCATAGATGTTCTCGTTGATCTTTGCGATCTTGTAGTCTGGGTGAACGCTGATTGAAGGCTTCTCGCCTCCCGGAATGCTTGTGAATGTCGCCATTTTGGTAGTCGATCTATGAACGATGTAGTAGGTGATTGAACAGAGTGCAGACAAAGTGAACAAAAGTACTTCGCGAGTAGTTGCGGCGTGATACCGTGAGGAGTCGCTCAAAGCTCCGTTGTACAAAGTGAGGGGTGATGATTGCCGATGCTAGTGCCGGATATGGCTAGCGGTGGTTCGATGTGATTCGCGGAAAAAGGCTGCCTAGCATTGAGACGGGACGATGACACTCTTGTTGACGCCCTAGCCGTGTACGATGTGCTTACCGACGCCATGCAACGAGCGTCAAAGCTTAGTCTCCAGAAAGCCACCAGTCGTCGCTTCATCATCCTCCCAGGGCGGGGCACTGGGCTCCATCTAGCAATCGGACCAGGCACATTATGCAGGCAGACGGTGCAGCTAGCGACGAAAAGTGGAGTCGCAAAGAGACCTGGGGAATTAGGATGCTCGGTAGGTCATTCGACACGGCTTCCTCAGTCAGCGGTAGCAATGTACAGCAAGCAGGGCAGACTGGCACTTAGTCGAGACATATAAAGCGCGTGTGGATCGCTGTGTGGGGTTGGTATCCCCTTGTTGCAGCATCGCAGTCTCAAGCAGTTGATCATTCACGATGGCGCTTCCTCCTAAGTGGTACCAGGTAAGCGAGTCTCACGATCCATGATGCAGATTGTGCAGGCGACAGACGACCAGCGACGCGGAACCCGAGGTGATGATGCTGTCAGCACCATGCTTTGAAGGTTGTGGTTGCAAGTTGACTGAAAAGTGTCTCGATTCCAAGATGCTACCGGGTCAAGATGTCAACGAGCTGTATACTGACCAAATTGCAGTTCTTGGTCGGCCTCTTTGCCTCCCTTGGATCTCTCCTCTACGGTTACGATTTGGGAGTGATCGCGCAGGTAATTGCCTCGCAGTCGTTCAACTCCACGTTCAAACCGGAGACAAATGAGACTGGTGCGGTAGTGTCGGTATTCACGGGTGGTGCCTTCTTTGGTGCTGCAATCGCCGGTTATTCCGGTGATAAGCTTGGTCGCCGATGGACCATCTTTATTGGTGCTGTCATCTTCTGTCTCGGAGGTGCGCTCCAGACTGGTGCTCAGGCTCTGTCGTACCTGTACTCTGGCCGCGCTATCGCTGGTCTCGGTGTTGGTGTGCTTTGCATGATCATTCCCCTCTACCAGGCCGAACTGGCTCACCCTAGCATTCGTGGTCGTGTCACGGCTCTACAGCAGTTCATGTTGGGTATCGGTGCCTTGATCGCTTCATGGGTCTCCTTTGGCACCTACATTGGATTCAGCCCTACCGACAACGGCCAATGGCGCACGCCGCTTGGTCTTCAGATCATCCCCGCTGTCCTGCTCGCCGCACTAATTATGATATTTCCCGAATCGCCTCGCTGGCTTATCGACCATGGTAGGGTTGAAGAGGGCCTCAAGACTCTTGCCAGGCTTCACGCTCACGGCGACGAGACCGATGCCTGGGTTCAAGCCGAGTTCCAGCAAATCCAGGATCAAATTACCTTTGAGCACGAGCACGAGGCAAAGTCCTACACTGAGCTGTTTACCGACAGGTCTTGTTTCCGCCGTCTTTTCCTCGCATGCGCCATCCAGGGCTCCGTTCAGATGACAGGTGTTTCCGCCATCCAGTACTATTCTGTCGAGATCTACAGCCAGATGGGCATTGCTGGTGACGACACTTTGAAGTACCAGGCCATCTCTTCTATTATTGCTTTGATCGCCCAGGCTCTGTGTATCCTCTTCATCGACCGGTTCGGTCGCCGCTGGACGCTGATATTCGGCAATCTAGGAAACATGGTCACTTTCATCATCTCTACCATTCTGCTCGCTGTGTTCCCTCCTGGTTCCAGCAACAACAGTGCTGCCGCTTGGGGTTTCATCGTCATCACTTGGATCTACAATTTTAGTTTCAGCGCCACCTGCGGACCGCTGTCCTGGATCATTCCTGCTGAGATCTTCGACACCAAGACCCGCTCTAAGGGCGTCGCTATCGCTACGATGACCTCGTTTGGTCTGAACACCATGATCGGACAGGTGACCGGTATCGCCATGAAGAACATCGGTTGGAGGTTCTACATTGTGTTCGTTGTAAGTGTCTTAGTCTCAAATTTGACGACTCAACGCTAACGAGATATGCAGGTTTGCAACTTGACCAACGCCATCTTCTTCTACTGCTTCCTGCCCGAAACCGCCAAGCGCCCTCTTGAAGAGATGAACTACCTCTTCACTAACGCTCCTTACTTCGTCCCTGGTATGAACAAGAGCGACTGGCAGAGCACCGATATCGAGCGCCGTGTCGCAGAGGTCGAAGCCAAGCAGGGATCAATCTCGCACCACGAGGCCACTCCCTACGAGCAGAAGTACTGAGCGGGAGAATAGTCGTGAACTCGGCTCGTAGAATAGCTTTCGAAAGATTTCCCGCAACTGTAAAGAGCAGCAGCATTAAATTGGAAGTAGTGAGAGAAATAGAATGATTCTGTTCGAGAATCGACATACCTGTGCAAAGGGTGACGTGGGGCGAATGGCACACCTTACAGCTCGCACTACTTTACACAACCATCCATGCCGTGCGTTGTGCGATGACCAAGTTTCTGCATGTACGAGACGAACTGATTGGACTTGCCGATCTTCCGCGCACCACTTTTCGGACGGACTAAGCAAGCGTCCGTGTGTATAGCGCACGTGTTAACACACGAAGGAAGTTCAGCGCCACCACCTCTGACGCAATTGTGCGACTCGTCAAGACAACGAACATGCGCATCTCGATGACGGCATTTGATAGGCAGAATGCAGCACCCAGTACGAAGTAGACGAAGAAGGTCGCGTGCACTCGATGTCTCGACAGCTGAGAATGTATCTCCTGCAATGTTGCGAAACCACTTGAGGTACTGGAGTATGTATGAGCAAGCCGTGCAGCAAGTCAACTTTCCAGCAAGCATCCTAGCTTCAAAATAGACCCGTATTGAACCTTCATCTTATTTGAGACGTTTCTCCGGAGACTTGTCTGTTTTCATACGCACCTGGATCTGACTTCAACAATGCACCGTAAACATCAACACCACAAACTCATCTCCAACACATGGGGCTGGCTCCACCCTAACGTTCAGATGCTCGATAGGTTTTGGAGATCCCAGAGCAAGTGGTTGCGTCCCGCGCCAGCGTCTCACAACGCACTTCAACGAGCGGCAATGATTGGCCGGTTTGGAATGCGCCCGGCCAGTGTGGCTATGCTGGTTTCCGGTTTCAGCTCGGCCTTCATACGTTATGCACCGAACCTGCAACTCGACACTCTGCTATTACTGAGACTCGACGTTCGCTCTCTGCAATCCAACATACAAGATACTCCCGTTGCTACCATTACCATCACTACAGATATCGTCGCATTGCTGGACTCGAGCGCAAAGCCACAAAATGTGGTTCAAGAAGAAGGAGAGCGATATTGAGATGTCGGGGATGCAGACGCAAGCACACAAGGAGGGGCCTCCAGAAGAGACGGAATACCGACCCGTGAACTGGAAGAAGATCTTCCTGTCGCCGAAGTACATACGTACGTTGTTCCTAAACCTGCGCCTGTGCGGACGCTAAACAAGTCAACAGCATGGCACATCTTAGGGATAGCGATCCTCGTCGCCACTGTCTTGCTATCGCTGCACCACGATGAGGTCGTTGCGGTACGTCGACACCATTCTTGCATCTTCTCCGTTCGGTGTTGACACTTCGCGCCAGAAACTCCGCCCCTTTTCAGAAAAGGTCCGTGACCTTCCCGCGGGGTGGCTCATTCCGATCGCCATTCTAATCGTAATATCATTCCCACCGCTATTCGGCCACGAGCTGATCGCGCTCTTATGCGGTGTCGTATACGGACTAGGAATCGGCTTCGCTGTCGTTGCAGTAGGTACCTTCCTCGGCGAAAGTAAGACACCTTCTCCTGCCTTCAATATTAATACGATGCTAATAATAAATCCAATAGTCGGCACCTGGTTCGCATTCAAGCACCTCTTCCGCCGTAAAGCCCTTAAGCTCGAGCGCACAAACCTCAATTATGGCGCTATGGCGCGTCTCACGCGTGACGGCGGCTTCTTCATCGTGCTCATTATCCGCCTCTCGGCCATTCCGGCGCATTTCTCCACCGCCGTGTTCTCAACCTGCGACGTCAAGTTCTGGCACTTTGTTGTCGCGACGCTGCTCTCACTGCCCAAGCAGATATTCCTCGTTTATCTGGGCGTACTCCTCGTGCAGAAAAATAACGACAACATCATCAAGACCGTCATGTTCGGCGTAGTGTTTCTAATCACCGTTGCGATGGGTGTCTGGATATGGGTGAAGATGGCCAAGATCAAGAAGATGCTGCTCGAGGAGCAGGAAGCACGGCGTATAAAGAGCGCGGAGAGCCAGGTGGAGATCGTGCCGGATGTGAAAAGCGCGTTTGAGCGGCGGTACGAGGAAGAGCCGGCGGAGTTTACGCTGCAGCCCACACAGCCAACAAGGATGGTATGAGCGCTGTGCGCCACCATCTGCGTCTTTGAAAACACAAGACTTTTAGTGTAATGATATAATGATTTTTCCCACTTTCCTCGACGTCAACGCTACCGATCCCTCCACACCAACCCTGCCCCAGCATCATCCACCAAATCCACGGTGTTCGCTCTGACAACCTCCCTCCCATCTCCACTTAGCTTCCACACTCTCCACGCTAGTACACACAATCCTCCGTATAGAAACAGCGGGATAATGACTCTCATTAATACCCTCTCCCACGTGACTCCCCTCTTCCCTTTCTCCGCGCCCTCTTTATAGGGCCCGCTCAGATCTTCGTCAAAGATAGCACCGTACCCAATTAGGAAAAGCAGGTGATGCAGCACAGCCATAATCAGGAGCCCAACAACAGCTCCGAAACCAGAGAAGCTTTGCAATTCCCAAGGCGAGGCGGCGCGGCGGCCCAGCATTTCGTACAGGCCGTCCAGGCAGAGCACAAGCACATGGATCGTGCGAGGGACGAGGAACACAGCTAATGCTGTGCCGATGACCTTGACAATGAGGGTCGTGAGTCGGGTTGCGATGCTGACCAAGCGGAGCAGGAGAGCTCGCGGTAACGATGGTGGACCGTGGGTGCGGTGCGTTGGGTCCATGTTGGGAAGGACTAGCATTGTGGGGGTCGGGTGATGTATCAGGGCGTGGAGGCTTGGTATTGTCTCCATGCGGTGTGCGTTCGATTCGTCCGTATGGTTATGTTGAGGTGTCGTGTCGGGTCGGGTTCGAGCAACGACGGGTAGGCTCTTCAAAATGTCGTTGCTCGAGAGATATGTGGGTCCGGTAGGCGCAAATATGCGTATACCTACGCGTACGTTCGTAACCCTTCTTGCTCTTCCTGCTCTTCTTTCGCGCAATCTCGAATAATCGATGACTCAGGCTCACGCGTCCTTGCGATTGCTTTCTGCTGGTTGGCAATGTTGTATGCTCTGGATAAAGGTCCTCTTTTGCCCTGCAGCTGTCTCAATCGCAGTCGCACAAGCGCTCTAGCGGCGGCTACAAGGCCCAAAAGTCGACCATGTGAATGCCCTTCAACAGTGCGACAGTCTCTGACTGCGCGTTCGCACGCGTAGTGTCGCGGCCAAGTGTGCCTCGGTTCGAATTCGCAAACCCAATGTCTCTTTGATCGTTTTTGCGGACTGTCGGGCTCCAGCTCCAGCTCCAGCTCTTACACGGCTCTCCTTCTCACGCAACTCAACGCGCGGCGGAACAAGGAAGGACAAATATCAGGCGAAGATGTCCAACCACATGTGCGCTCATTTTCTTTTAGATCTCGTGTTTGATTAGGCACGCCGCTGCGCCTTAGGCATACTGCCAACTCTTGCCGCAAGATGCTGCCCCGCACTACGCTAGACCGTAAACACACTAGCGATGCTGTCTGATTGGTGCGATGTTGGTGTAAAGGAGAAATGGGTTAGCTTAGGGTGGCGTGGGAAATTGCACTGGGTAGGTATTGTGTCGGAGGATTATAATCATTTGTTCACGTGGTGTGGGTTGAAATTTTTGTGTTGGTTATAGCTATCATGGGGTGTACGCTGCGAACGAGCAACGATAGGTGCTTCGCGGGCTCATTCCTCGACCTGCCTCCCGGCGATTGTACAAGCACGTCTACTTTTGTAGCGATCGATAACCTCCTGGTTTATTGATCGCTCATGTAGTGTATCTGAACCATGGCACATTGTCTGCAAGTTCACGCTTCAGCAACTTTTGCTCTTCGGTCAACTCTTGTGTGCCCCTTTCCTGCGCGATCTTTACTCTGCGAGCGTTCTCGAGACGGCACCATGTTGACACGAAGAGAGCAAGGCCGAAAGCCACACTACTGATGTGAGCTGGTGTCAATAGGCGAGCCGTGGTCTCTTACGCAATCATGGCAGTCAGAAGGCAGTGCCCCTTTGATATAACGAGGTCCATCACGGCTGATGTAGACGTAAGACGCGATGATGCCTCCACAGTTGCCGCCCATGACCTGCCAATGTGTCAGTGCATACAGTCCTGAGCTAGCAGAAAAGAAGAGATCATACCTGCATCGCAATACCAGTTCCTCTCTTCACGCTACCTCAGATGTTCGCACTGTTCCATGCCATGCCCAGCGGGGTCTGGGTGTATATACCGATCGCAGCAAGGACGGTGCCGGCGTACTGCACCTTTGGCTTTACGGTCGCTGCAAGCATGGAGAAGCCAGAAATGGCAATGAGCTGGAAGCCCAGCATGAAGATGTCTCGCTTGTGGACACGGCCGGCTTACCAGCTAGCCGCGATGGTGAAGAAGCAAGCGCATACATGGGGAGGAACGGACATCAGTTGGGCGTCGTTGGCGGAATAGCCCATGTTTCTAGCGGGCGTCAGTGATTGCTAAAGTGTTGAGGTACAAAGGCTTACTTGATGATGGTTGGGAGAAACAGGGAAAGGCTGTAGATCGGGCAGAAACCAGCTATGCAGGTGAACATGAAGATGTAGATCTCTCAGTCTTTGATGGCTTGCCAAACGTATTTGGTATCGAAGTCATTCGAGAGGTGCCCATGGTCTTCGTGAAGAGGGTGCTCAACATCCTCGCGCTCTTGCGTTGACAGAAAAGTAACACTGTGTACGTCAGACCAGTCAATACATTGATGCTGACTTTGGAGAGCGCTTACGTTGCTGAATAGTCGTAGATGCACCAATACGCTATCGTGCTGACAATAATGCTCAGAAGGCCCTCGAAAATGACTGCACCTGTCAGATGGACTCGTGCTGAGCGATTCAGTGTAACTTACAGATCTACGACCAGGCGGGCTTGCCGCCAACACCTGAAATCTCCGCAATACCTCGCGACAATGTTCCGTCAAAAGCTCCTGCCAGTGTCGCGGCAGAGAAGAAGAGCGCCATACGGAAGCCAAATTCATGTCTTTGGTACCACTGGGAGATGTTAATAGTGTTAGAAGCACAAAGAGTGTGAATGTACAGCACGAAGTAACACAAAACAAGCACAGTGCCCTCTAAACGCAACAAGGGAAGCGTGACGTACCTGGGAGGTGTAGTAGTTGACACTAGGAAACAGCTGATGCCTTGTAAGTAGGTCTTATACCCGCAAGGGAAAAAGTAACACGCACCACGCCCTCAAAGAAGCCTAAAAATACTCGAGTCGCCATCAATCCAGAGTAGTTCGACGCGAATCCCTGAGGAATCATGACTGCAGACCAGAAGAACATGATAAAAGACAGCCAAATAGAAGGGCGCAGTAACTTCACCATCATGTTACTTGGTCTGCATTGATATCAGTCTCTTTGTCAAATCTCGTGCGTCCAGACAATGATCTCACATCTCAGCCGCGATGTAGAATGGGAAAAGGACTACGAGACAGTCATTGTACTGTAAGCCACGTAGTTTGAGATCCTGTTCAAGGTGGTCGAGGCGGGCGTTGCCTATGTTGGTTCTTTCGAGGAAGCATATGTCAATGATATCAGTACGTAGTTTGACACTACTGAGCGGCGATGGGCTACCAGTAGGTAGATGAGTGACATGAAAGGGATGATGTGCCAGTCAAGCTTGCGCAGCAGCTTCTTGGTGGCGACATGGTCAAAGCCCTGACTCTCACTTTCTCCAGTGGAAAGATCCGGAGTCGATGAGATGTCGACCGTCCCTGGTATCTTCTCTTCTGACATGATGGCGATCGCAAGATTGGGGTTCTGGCTTACTCGAAGGTTGGTGTCCCTGCCTTAAGTATGTGGTTCGTGTGCTGAGACCCCAGTGTGCGGTTGCGGTCGTATGCAACCTAGACTTTGCAAAGCTAAGCAGCCGCCATGCAGCTCATCTGACTATTCTCACAGACTCACGAAGTTGCTGGTGGGGATCCTCAAGCATCGTAGTACGCTTTCGCCTCATTGAGGGTAGCACGGTAAGGCGCTCAAGGTTGTGCAACCGTAAGCATTCGTTCAATGGCGGGGAGAAGACTAGTCACTCGGGCAATGTACCGTGAAGAATGCGCCTACCGGCGGCCATGTGCTTGAAGATATGGGAAGACAAATATTTCTTATCTGACAGCCTCGGAGTATTGGCGTTGCTTGAGTGGTCAAGCAATTTGCTGGATCTGTATGGCGGCTGACATGCAGCTGCGCACCGAAGACACGTTTCAGATCAAGCTCTTTCTTGCGCTCCTCGCTGTTCACTCGTGACAAGGATTGTCTGTTGGTAACTCATGGCCTCCCGGAGCGTGCCTCTTCAAAACAGGATGTCGTAGAGTCCAGAAGGCAAAGAACATATTGGAACTCCTCAGCCTGGCAAGCATCACGAACTTCAATGTTCGAGCTTCGGTCAATAGTTCGGTACACCTAGGTCACAATGAGCTTTGCCGCGTCAAGGAAATGGTGTTCTGCATGAGCGAATTGTCCAGAACCTGCGATCATTGAAAGAGGCAGGAGACAAGGGCTGGCAAGCGCATTGCCACGACAGTAAAACCGACCCTGCACCGTGAGCAAACGTATCAGTCATTGGATCACGAGATGAGAAAGCTTTCTTGAGGTGAGAAAGGCGAGAAAGCTGGCTCAAGCTTCAACGTCACGTGCACTCGCATCAAGAAAAGTGGGTCGCGTTAGGCAGCCGTCACGCGCGACTTCGGCATAGACTGGCTCAAACATCAACAATGTCGACTTACAAGCTAGGGACGATGGAGGACGCCTCTCGTAGTCTTGAATTTAAAACCTGAATACTCATGGTTACTATTCGTCCACTCTTTCTCGTCATCTTCCTTCTCCAGCATGGCCGAGGCAAGCGCGTCTTCTGAGGACATCGCACATGGTGATCTCTGCCCAGTAAGCTATGGAAACTCCCTAACAGCCATCCTGAGCTCATTGTTTCCTTCAGATCTGCCAGCTTCTGTTATTCACACCAGTGAGGACACGCTGCAATCATCTGCTGTGCGCATCCTGTATGGCGCAGTGGGCCGATGCCTCAACCACGAACCAAATCGAGGCGTCTAGTTGGGACATCGAACTTGAAGAGTTTGATCCCAACTACGATCCATCCTACGACCTCGAAGCGAATTGCCCAATGTGTCGGACGCACACAGCAGCCTCGCCCGACCACACTCTGGCTACGCAGCTGGAGCAGAAGTACCCCGCGACATACGCCGAAAGACGCACTGAGGAGGAGGTCGACCGAGGCAGCAGAATCGGGCAGAATGGTGTAGAGGGCATCATGGTCCTGATAGGCAACAAGCACAGGTTGATCCGAGGGGGTGAGGATGCAAACCAGCACGACTGGACGTTCTTCGTTCGAACGTCGAGGCCAGACCTGGTGGAGGAGGTGCGCGTAGAGTTGGTAAGCTAGATTCTACGATGGGGTGTGAGGCTCTCCTGACTGGTCACAGCACCCCACCTTTCGTCCACCACGCGTCATCCTGCGTCGTGCGCCCTACGAAGTTCGCCGGCTGGGTTGGGGCTATTTCACACTCGAAGCCGAAATCGTTCTCAAAGCGCCGTACACCTGGATCGTTGACAATTCTGGAACAACGCAACGCGGCCTTGGGCTTACATGGACTCTGAACTTCACAGATCGAGGGCGACAAGGGAGGGTCCGGGCGAAGGTCAAAAGGCTCGGAGATGAGGGAGGGCGAAGGCTGCGTACCAGAGCAGCACCAGCGCCAGTGCCCAATGATGACGAGGATGAAGAAGAGGATGAAGACTACGAGTCGGTTGACGAAGATTTGTCTGAGGACGAAGAAGAGGACATTAGCGAATTCGTGGAGACACCGAGAGGGCGGTAGGACCTGTATTTGGACGCTGCACCCTAGGAGTTCCACTCGATGACCTGCTGTAGGAACAGAGAGTGCTCACTGACAGAATGTGACTGTCCGGTGCGCCGGTATCGCCACATGCAGTCTGTACAACGCATCTATTACGAACTTTACTCAGCGTCGCCTCGGCCTGAAATGCAGACCCACGTCGATTGACAGTATTGCGATGCTTCTGTGATTTCGGGCTGACCAAGGCGGCAGCCTCAGCCACTCATCTGTACCCTGGGCAGCCTTAAATAAGCCCTGGCATGCAGATTGACGCAGCTGCGGTCTGTGTACAGCTTACACTCCATTGACTCACCATATCGTCCATTAACATTCTCTGGCGGAGAGCTGACAGTGACTGGCTTTGGATTCAATCGCAGTGCATGCTCACCAACTCAGTCACAAGCTCGGTCGACTCATGGGCCCTTTCTTACATGCTTTAGAGACCCAAAGCTCAAGCGTGCCTATAGGTAAGCCTGAAAGAGGCTTATCCAATGCTTACATGCCAGAGTTGCAGATGAGAGCAATGGACGTGGCATCCTATAAACCGAGAAGCTGCGCCGTTCAACAGAAGCAGCTTTTACCATTATAACGTCGCACAATACCAGTCGACTGGCTATCATTTTGACTATTCAGCTTGCTTACTAACTTCGCTATGGATCTTGGACGTTACTTCAGCGTCAAGAGGCGATGAAAGCGTGAAGAACGTTGGACCATCTGTCATTATTGGCATCCGCCATCAACGAGGATGCCCGCGAGGCGTTATCGAAACGTGCCTCCGACGCCGCGAAGATGACAATCGCCACGAGCGGAGCAGAGAGCTCAGTAACGGCCATGCTGGCAGGCAATGGGCGTACTAGTAGTGAAATATATTGTCTCGTGCATGCATCGCAACCCAGTATGCAGTCGTTATGTCGCAGGGGCGAATGCCTCGGCAAACAACTGCTACCACTGGCCCTGAGTACCTTATTCTACATAGCTGCGGCGGTAGCGTATGCCGTCACTCTGATCCTGTTCCCTCACGCCGAAGTCGGCCTGTCAGAACAGATCACTTGGTGAGTTGGTGTAGCACTAAGCTGAAATTGTTTGCTGACTAGTACTGATAGGATCGTCATTGCTATCGTTGAAGGTCTGGCTGTCCTTATCATCAACATGACATGGCGCATCGTCAGCTTCAAGTACACGCATATCGTCGAATGCTTGTAGCCACTCACTCTTATCATCATAGGAGAGGGTATCATCGGCATGATCAAGAACGTAGCCTGCATCACCAAGCGCTAAGGCAAGAACGATTCCACTGAGCTTGGCTCCGTGCTCGCAGCAGTTGTTCTATTGGTAAGTCTGCCTGGTTCAAGTTCGGGACGAGTCTCTAACAGAACCAGTCCCTCATTTACATGCTATATTTTGATCGTTTCTCTGAAGATGATTCGGCACGTTACGCCAACAGATCTGGTCGCCGCTGCACCACCCACTGCACATGGTCATCGTTGTATGTGTCGAGAGCAATACTTCTTTGATCGTCTGAACCTCTGCAGTTCAGGCCTTGAGATTCACGTAGAGCCTTGAATATGAATACTGGTAACACCAAGCGGATGACTTTTACAGCTCGAGCGCATATGTTGCGTACCTTCATAATAGCATGAGCATGATCAACAACCGCTTCCGAAGCAAGAAATGGGAGGTCTATGACTCGAATGTCAACTTGACGGCGACCAACAATCAGGTCGAAATATACAGCTTCAAGACGCCTATGTGGACCAAGAACACCGGAGAATCGATACGTAAACTCGTCACCAAGGCTCAAGTCTTTGTGTTTAAAGCGCACGCAGACACGATCGCAAAGCTCAATGCTGTCACACCGGTCAACCAGGCAGTCGTACGAGATACCCGAAAGGGCCTCAGATTACCTTGAGGCCATTTGTGATATATTCAACGTCATGGTCAAGTCGTTCTGTATTGTCACAGGTGCGATACTCCTTGTGCTAGCCACTTGAACTGGTTCAACAAGATGCCTAAGATAAAATACGAATTTGGCGGGATGATCAACCGCGTTGTTGTAGGCTTTGCGCATATGATCGTTGGCGTGGCGACCGTCGTTGGGGACCAGTCAATTGAGGGCTTCAAGTTCTCTGCTAGTCATTGAACGATGGCTGTTGAAGTGATATAATTTATCACAGGTAAACAGCTGCTCTCACAAAAGATGCTTTACTTTCTCTGGAACAGCGCTTCTGCCCCAAGAAACGCCACTGACAACGGTCCCAGTTCTCTTCCTCGACAACGTCCTCGCTCTCCCCTGTAAGATGTTGCGTCGCCATGCCCGTCTTAGAGCCTCGTGGGGCAATTCGATCTCCACCGCCGACACCAGCACAAAAAACCTATTGCCACGACACCCCCACAGCCGCAACACTTCTCGCTTGCCATCTCGCTCTAAACCGCTGAGCAGGGTCGCGAGTACAACAAACACGCCACTGTCACGCCCGCAGACCCATATCCGTGCCATCCGTATCCACGCACGACAAAGAACGCTGTCTTGGTTGATCCGAAGCGAGTCAGCCTCGCCGCAATATCGTATACTTCGCACACCATACTCCATCCCACTCGCGTTCCTCCTTAGGAGGTGGCCAGATAGGTCTGGCTGTCTCTCCTCCGCTGCCGGAACTCAGCCCAAGCAGGGGTCAAGCGAAGACGAAAGGGAAAGAGAGGCATCGAATGAATGAGAGCGGTGGATGAGTTGAATACCGTTGTGAGTGTATATTTCGTGAGACGTCGTGGTGTATTTGCGGATCTAGCGTGGCGCTTTGGCAAATTCACTCCTTGGACGACGATGCCGATTGGGATTGACTGCAGCAGTAACCACTGACTCTTACTATGCGTGGTCCATCGTACCATGTGAGTTCTTTCCACTCGATGCTTGTTCTGCAATCAGGTCTCCCCCGTGATGCCATGCATGTACGCGCCTCCAACAAACGCAACTGCCCGTTTCCATCGAGAAGAAACACGGTGACGCAAGGAACTTCACACCAGCCATACTCCCGCTCCTTCTCCTCTGATCCCGGCAATCGGCGCTCCAAAATCCCCGCCGCTGCGTTGCAAACAAGGCACTTTTTGCATCCTCATCACAAAGAAGTACTTATCTTATAGCCTCCTGAATCGCAGCTTAGCTTAACAAAACCTCAATTACGTCTAGGGCGAACTCATGATTCGCGACCATGCCCTTGATGTAAGCGGCCCTGACCTGGAGGCTTCTTTGCTGCGTGGAGCGCCTTCTTCTCGGTGACGAGCTCTGCCAAGGCAGCACTGATGTATATACTGAGGTACTATTTGCCAATTGCGGTACGGCGGTGCGTTTGCTTCGCGTCGAAGCATAGCAATCGTTCCTTTAGAGTCGGGACTTGCTCGTCTCCAAGGAAATGCTGCTATGCGACTTCTTCTGGGAAACGTTCAATGGTGTACCATACGCATTAGTAGCTAAAGATTGATCAGTTTTGTATCCAAGATCTCCACATTTATATCTTTGTGGTGTAGCAGAGTCCTAACAGTTGCAATTTGTCTGTACGATACGCCTAAGGCGCACGATATTGGCTGGTTCCGTCTTGTACATAAGCAGACTGCGAGACCATGCGCCTGCTGTTGAACTTAGGATACTTGGTTGGCTCTGCGGCTGAATCTCGCTTGAGATGCATTGTGCTCCTACATGCGGTTGCGCTGATCGAGATGGGACTTCTTTTTGCAATGTGTATGCTGCGTTGTTGGTACTACTGGCAGAGGGATAATTTACAAGGCCCGTTTTGTGTCGTGCTTTCGACTCTTCTAGCTCCGCATGGGTAGCCTTTATTATCTTACGGATAACCCGTATGATCCGTACGATATCGAGCTTCAGCCAGAGCCTTGCACCTTGGTCGTTGTTCAGTAGGACGCAAAGAGCTTCCATTATAACAGCTCATCATGGACGTCGATGAGGATTCCGAAGAACACTGCGCTGCGTCTCGGTCCATCTTTACCCAGAACTTCTCACCGTGATTTCCCGTCGATGGTGCAAAACAGGACATTGCGGGAAACCCCTGCAATAGTTGCTGAACATGCGCATACCGTAGAATGACGCAGCTTCAAGTGTTCAGGCCCGAGGGTCTGCTACCTGTCAACCTCCGCTTCCCCAGACCCCAGATATCAAGGCCACCACGATGTCCGTAGTCATCGGCGCGGCCTCGGCCTCACCCTCTTCAGACAGGCAACATGCTTCACATTCTTCTCTCCTGTTGCTCTGTGTTGGTGCCAAGCACGTCCCAGTTCTTACAGCGTCGTTGAAGCAAGCACTCTAAGCCGCGCTCAGCTTCGCACTCGGCTCTCGCGCTCTCGGTCGCGACGTCAGCCCAGCATTCAGCGCCCTACTGATTGGCGCGTAGAGCGACGCACGTGGAAGCAGGCGCTTTACGTAAGTCGGCACACTCCGACATGCCAACGCCCATGAGGCCGCCAAGTGGATAACAATTACCGTGGCCCCACATGCTCGAATACTGCGTTTTGGCAGATGCTGCGCAATACAGCCGGTGCGTATCAGGGTAACAGCGGGGCGGAGGCGGAGTGGAAATGCGTAGACGACGTCAGCGGCTGACGGGGACGGCAGGCGTGGTTGTGATCTGTGCCAAGGCGGTCACGCCTGCAGGAGTGAGAACTTAGTGAGGCTTGCGCTGCCGAGATGCAGAGTGCTGCGCAACAGCAGCGTAATGCGCCTAATCTTTCGTGGCGAGAGAAGGGTCCAATTTGATGGAGCAACGGCATGTCTGGGGTTACCATGAACAAAACCGGTGGAGTCCTTGTCTTGGCTTGGTGGGCCTGCGTGGGTCCTCTTTTCCGCACAAGCGTGTCAACCGTCTTTGAACTTCGAGTGCGCAGCAGGGCGTCGTATTCGCTCATCAGGTACCGCTTCAGCCGCGGCCGCAAGAGACAGAGTCTGCGCCAGCGTGGTGCTACGCAAATGCAAATTGCCGCAATCCGATTCCTTGCGAGGCGCGTTTCCAGTGGTACAGCAACGCTCCTCTTACCGCTACAACTGGGAGCAGCCTCCATCTCTTGTATACGAATCGGATGCCAAGTTGAAGAGCATATTCGAACCGCATCTGAGCTGAATGGGAGCCGCACTTGTTAGAGAGCCGACTCCTTGAGTTTCAAGGTAGCATCCTAGCCTGCACGAATCTGCCTGCCGTCAAGTTTTCACCATCACCGTCCATCGAATGCCGATTCTTCTTGCTGATAATCACGTTGCCAAATATCTCTTTCCACAGCTCAAGTTCGGAAGGTTGATAATCGTGTCAGCGAAGGGGGTGATTTTGTCGCTAGGATGAAGAATTTGTCGCAAAGGGAGGGTTGTCGCAAAGGATCGTCTCGTGGAGGTCGCAATCGTATTGGAACTGCAATAGTTCGCAAAACATGACTCTTCTGCTTATCGCGAGGGCAATCGCAGAAGAGCTTCCATCACCTGACACATTCGAATGCGAAGTTGATCTTGTAGCGAACGAGTATTGATTCGTTACGAAAGAAGCGCGTATGCGCGAGCACAAAGGGTATCTATCCAACAAACGTTAGGTTATAATCGTAGCAACGTGAACGACAGATTGCCTCAAACTTAGGCCACGTCAGCTCGCTTGTCGACTGGGATGTGGCGCTTAAAGCCGATGAGCTGAAGCAGCTCAGTCCAGAAGCCAACCGGAGGAGTGATGAAAGATGCCTCGTAGACGTCAACAACGGGAGCTTCCCAGACAAGGTCAACCTCGTGAGGCCTGAGCCACCTAGTCTTCTTGAAAAGCTTCCAGAAACCAAAGGTGAGCGGTGCAATGAAGACCATGGCGTAGTATGTGAACAAGCCTTCAATGGTGAACTGGCCAGGCAGGAACGTAGAATACCCGTAAGCGCCGAGGATACTAACGAGGATGACAAGTCCAACAATCGTGCCGTAGGGCTGGAAGTACCCGGTGTAGGGAAGGGTCTTGCGGTCGAGGCCCTGGGCCTTGCAGGCGCGATAGAAGCACAAGTAGGTAATCATCATGGTGATGAAGTTGATGAGTCCACCGGCTGTAACGATGTTGATCAACCAGTTCAGGACAGTCGCAGCACTGTCTGACAACTGCAGGAACGACAGGAAGGGGAATATCATGACGATGGCGAAGCAGTAGATGGGCACACCATTCTTTGTGCACTTGCGCAGGAACTTGGGCGCACGGCCTTCAATCGCAAGCGAGTACAGGGAGCGAGTGGCGCAGTATGTGTATGTGTTGCCGGCAGAGAAGATACTGGTGATCAACAAGGCGTTGACGAGGTGAGGGAGTCCGTTGATGTTCAAGTTGGTCATGGCAATGACGTAGGGAGAGGCGGCGGCGCTCTTCTCTCCGACTTCAAGGACCTGGACGAGGGTAGGGTCGTTGTAAGGCAGAACAATGCCAACGCAGAGAGCTCCGAGAATGAAGAAGGCTCCGAATCGGAAGTACACGGTCTTGAAGGCGTTCTTGATGTAGACACGCGGGCGCTTGGCCTCGCCGGACACCATCGAGATGTACTCAGGGCCGACAATACAGAAAGAGGCAGCCCAGAGAGCACCAAGGAAACCCTCGAAGTGGCCGAGATCGCCGGAGGACCACGCAACAGTGCCGAAAACACCAGGGTCGCGCCAGTAACGGAAGCCATATGGATCCTTTTGTGGGTTTCCACCGACCATCTACAGGTTGTCAGTACTAGTTTCCTCGCCCGTACATGCATGTTCACTTACCGTGATGAAGGTGAAGGTGTACAGGATGAGAATCAAGATGACCTTGCCGCCAGAGAGCCAGAATTCCGCCTCACCATACGCCTTGACAGCCAAAACGTTGCAAGCACCGTAGAGCACAATGACAGCAGCGCACACGGCGGCTACGGGGATGTCGTCTCGCCAGTATTTCAAAACAACGTTCAGCGCAGTGATCTCGAAGGGGATGAGCAGAGCCTCGTAGAGGAAGAAATTCCATCCAGCCATGAAGCCTATCGGAGGTTAATACAGCGCGCGTGCTTCCCGAACGGGGTGTGGATTACCAAAGGCCTCATCGACCCATTTACCAGCCATGCGAATGAAGCCTCCCGAGACGGGCATGTAAGTAGCCATCTCGGCCATAGAGTTGTTCACCAGCGCAATTACGCAGGAGTATCCAGCGTACGCGAGCAGCATGCCGAGAGGACCGCCCTTATTGAGGGCACCGCCAATGCTGACGAACAGCGCAGTACCAATGGATCCGCCGATAGCAATAAGCTGGATCTGGCGGTTTCCAAGGTGGCGTTGGAGGTCATCGGCATTATCAGTTACCGTACCGTGCTGGATGTCCTGGTCGCCGCCATTATAAGTCTCGCGAACGAATTCGCCAGAGTACTTCTTCTCCGCAGTAGTCATGGCTGCAAGGGTAGTTGTTGCGCAGGCAGTGTTGCTTGGGTTTGGAGTCGCTTAGGACTGGCGCTTTGGTAGAGGGCAGTGTCGCGTGAGGTCAACAACGGTGTCGCGTGAGGTCAACAACGGTGTCGCGTGAGGTCAACAACAGTGTCGCTGGGAAGGTGGCGCAGTGGAGTCGACGTCAAGTCGAGAGGGTAGGGAGCCGAAGCTAAGTGTGAGTGAATCGCACCAAAGACGGTGGACGTGAAGTAGGCTGTATTGCGAAGTGTAAGTCGCGTACCACTCTATCAAGTCCGTGTCCCGGGGTGAGTAGCATAGACTTTATATGAAAGCAGGCGCGGGTTATCTCTTCAGCGCGCTGCTGGTAGATCCGGTGTATGGTGAGCGAAGCATGCGACTAAGGGTCGGAAGCAGCAAGCGTAGCTCTGGGCATACGGAGCTAACTAGCCGAATACAGTGTAGCGAGTCCGACCCGTTGAGCTGGGCGTGGATCGTCGGCAGCGGCACAGAGTTTTCACGCCCCCGGACACAAGATAGACCCCGCTCGTTGCGTCTGCACGTCGAATCAGGGCTATCCGCTGAAATACAACCATAGAGTGGCGATGCCTTAGTCAGGCGTTCTGAGCGAAAGATTTGCCTTGTTGCAGTCGCGCAGCGAAGACGGCTTACCGTCAAAGAAATAGATGGCGCCTGGATCAGGTCGCGCGTGGGTCAAGGCTGCGTTATCCGTCGCCATTGCGAGCATCACACCAGTGAAGGTGAATGTTTCGACCAGCCATCTCCGCTGCGCGTATCTGGCCACACTTCTCCCAGTCCGATGCCTGTCAGTTGCCGTTCGAAGGCGCGGATGGTCTTGGTGTGCCGCAAGTCGTTAGCGGGCAATCTGTCACACACAGCCATCCAGGGCTGGAGTCTGCCTCCATTTTCGCATGTTTTGGCGCGAAGAGGTTGCCCGATGCGTGCGCTGCAGCACAAGAGTGAGCACTCCTGCGGCGCAGTGGAATTGGTTGCTTGTTGGTGATAAGAGTTTCGCATGACCCTATTGATATCAACTGCATCTGACAATCCTGAGAGTAATCAGGTGACCGGAAGCGGCTCAAACGAAGCATCCCGGCCCTCATGGCAGCTGTCAACAGCCAAGGACGACAGGGATGCATTGACTCGCGTGTCAGATGTTGTGCATTTGCCTGAGACCACCGCGGCTGGCAAAAGCAAGTTGAGATGGACGGCATCCGCGCTATCTGCCGGCCACGTCAAGTCCTCGTGCAAGCGCCTAGATCGCGCGAACTGTCCAATTCGGTCCATCGCAAAGCGGTTCGTCGGCGGAGGTACATAGCGTGTAGAAAGGCTGCTACCTATCGACATTTCTGGCGCTCAATCAACTGCATACGAATGCGGCCGCAGTCTCCATCCAATCACACCCAATCCGGTTTGCAAGTGGTGAGCGTCAAGGCCTGCGCTTGTGGATCTGGAGGACAACGGGTTGACGCGAAGTTCGAGAGGGCGACGATGTGAGAGGTGGCGAAAGCGGTTCTGGGAGGAGTCGTGGTTTTGTACATGGGGGAGACCGCGGCTCGGATACATAGGCAGCCGTAGCCTATCTTTGTTTACTCCGTAATGTCTTGTGGGGAAGGTCGCGCGGAGAACGGTGCTGTTGTCTGACACCAAAGGCAGACATCATCACGTACGTCCATCTTGAAAACTGCAATGGCTTTTGGCGGTGAGAGCGTATATGTTATGTTGCATAGGAGCCGCGCGGGTGGCGTCAACGACAACCCAACCCACCGCGGTAATGTTAACATTGTGCGAACCTCCAGCCTCCTCGGGCGGGCCCAGCGAGTACGCTTCACACACAACCGCTTCTCCACGGTCCTCACCTCGCCCCCACGAACCTCAGTTCCTCGTCCAGTCCACCGTTGCCGCCATCTGACCCCACGGGCAGACCAAACGCGGCTGCACGTCGCACCCCGCATTCTCGTGTGCAGATAGGACCCTCTGCATTGCCTAATACGGTCATTTCGCCCACCATGCCGGGAAACATATCTGCATCCTCCCCATCCTCCCACACGGCCGTGCACAGATAGCCTTAGAGCTTATGTCCACATTGTGCATGGCCTCGGACGGAACCCAGAGAAGGACATGTAGCTTATCGCGCTTAGCCGCAAACGCACACAACCACCCCGACAGGTACCTACTCTGCGATGTAGCGCGCCATGTCATGTTGTCAAGATTACTCAAGGGTCAAGCAGTGGGTGGTTCCTTATCTCGTGGCTCGAGGGGGAAAACTGGGCAAACGGCTGGACGAGACGAAGCGAAGCATCTCTTGGCCATCGAGTGGCCGCTGTCTTGCGTTGTCGCTGCGGCTGTGTGAGCGTGGCATAAAGCGTTTCATCCAGGAAGGAGTAATTGTGAAAGGTGGGGTGAGTGGTATCAGTATCAGTATCAGTATTAGTATCAGTATTAGTATTAGTATCAGTACTAGTATTAGTATCAGGATCAGGATCAGTATCAGTATCAGTATCAGTATCAGTATCAGTATCAGTATTAGTATCAGTATCAGTATCAGTATCAGTATTAGTATCAGTATCAGTATTAGTATGAGTATGAGTATGAGTATGAGTATGAGTATCAGTATCAATATCAGTATCAGTATTAGTATGGGTATCAGTATTAGAATCAGTATTAGAATGAGTATGAGTATGAGTATTAGAATGAGTATTAGTATCAATATCAGTATCAGCATCAGTATTAGTATCAGTCCCAGCACTACTTTGTAGGTAAACCCAGTCTCGCCCTCCCTCCGCAGCTTACAACACACAACCACATCCCGATCCAAAACAGTCCCCCCTCTACTTCCCAGCACGCTCAATCCTAAAATCACTCCCATCACCAGCCGCCACCCGCTCAATCTCATTCTGCACAGCAAGCACCCAATGATCCCTCTCAGCGCGACTCCTTGCTCGAAACACCACACTCCTCCCCTTGGACCCGAGCTTGGCGACGCGCTTGACGCGCCCCCGCTTACCCTCCTTCCTGACCTGCTCCCCCCCGCCCGCGCCCTGCTCAGCCCTGAACCAGCTGCGCGCCTTGCCGTGCCAGATGACAAACGTGGTCATGACGTCCTCGTCGGTGGAGGTCCAGCCGTCGAGGGGGTAGACGCGGGGCAGCGCGTGGTGACCCGGTTGGTTGGCGTCAAACGTCTGGTTCTGGTAGAGCAGGTCGTGTTCGGTGACGAGGCCCGAGTAGACGTAGCAGTCGCGCAGGTCGAGGTTGGCGATGCGCTCGTGGTGGATGTGCGTGAGCTGTTTGCCGACGCGGGAGCGCAGCACGTCGGCAAAGATGGCGAGCGAGCCGCCCGCGAGCAGCACGCTGCAGCGCGTAAAGGGCGCGTGGATGCGTGGCTTGCGGTACAGTGTGCCAGACATGTGGATGGTGCGGCAGCAGGCGATGCCGCACATGTTGTAGAGCAGCGGCGAGGCGTACGACTGCGTGACTTCCCATTTGCGCGCAAACTGGCCAATGAGCGCCTCGCCCTCCTCGTCAATGTTAAGCGCGCTGAGGTTGCGGGCACGCGTCGATTTGTAGAGGGCAATGTCGGACGCGGTGCGGTGTTTCCAGTACTTTGCGAGGGCGCGCAGGTGCATGATCCACTGCTTGCGGCGCGGCTTGTCGGCGGCTTGCAGGCGGACCACCAGGCCGTTCTTCATGACCAGCTCAAAGGTGCGGCCCAGATCAATGTCGCTCGTGGCGCCGTCTTCGCCTCGGGAGTCGTCCATGTCGACGTCTTGGTCAAAGTCGACGTCCGAGCCTGGCTCCATGTCTTGGTCAGCAGGACTGGCGCCCAGCCTCGCCTTGCGGACCTTGACCATGTCGGTCATGTCAATGTAGCCATCGCAGTTGAGGAGGTTGTGTTGGTTGCGCTGGAACTCGTCTGCCGCGTCCTCGTCATGCAGCCTCTTGGTTTCAGACGTGCCCGTGTGCCCCTTCCTGAGCCACTCAATCTGCTTGTCCTGCACAGGGTACGGGTTGACGGCCCAGCTGTCCGGCGTGGTGTCCCGGATCGCCTGCGATGTGGGGACCGCCGAGCTGTTGGAGGCAGGGAGCCTGGGCGGACGAGGTGGAGTTGCCTTTGTGGGCCGTGAGAAGACGAGGTACTGATCGTGAGTGGCAAAGTACAGCTGCTTGTGGTACATCAGCCCCAATCGCTTTGCGCGGCCTCGCTGCCCGGTCAGCCTGATGAGGAAGCCTTCGACGGGCACGGGCTCGGTTAGGGTCTTGTGCTTGTTGCGCGTGACGGCTGTCGTGGGGTAGTGCGTCTTTGGCCGCAGCTCGAGATCGTGGGATTTCAGCATGGCGATTGTGCCGTACATCTTGCGCTCGTTGGCTCCGTGGATCCACTCCAGACGGTCGTAGCGCTTCCAAGCGAGCCCTATGCGCTGCTCCTTGGTCCAGGCTTCCAGCACCGACGCCCACTCGGGCGCGTCTTCCAGCTGGTCAAGACACTGCCGGATCAGTGCCTGGGCCACGGCCTGCTCTTCCTGCATCGTCTTCAAGATGGCCTCCTCGGTGTCGTCGGCGTCCTGGACGCGGCTCTGCGAGGCTTCCAGCTTCTCAAAGGGGTTGGCGACGCGCACGCTGAGACTCATGTCTGGGATGTTGATGTGCAGCTCCGAGGCGCGGCGCCATCCGAGCACGTTGCGCAGGAACGTGTACCACTCGACGGCGTTGGAAGCCGTCCGCGACTGCATGATGAAGATCAGGGTCCCCCTGGAGCCGGGCGTCGACACGACAATGGACTTGTCGAGCGACGAGTACAGGTTGAGCTTGCTGGTCTTGCGGCCGAGGGGGATCTCGTAGGCTGCACGCTTGCCTGCGCCCGGCTGCGCGATCTCGGGGATGACCTGGGGTGTCAGTTTGAGGAACAGGGCATGGACGCTGAACTCACCCTCGTCTGGTAGAGCTGTAGCAGGAAATCAGCTCCGTCCGTGTGGCTGTGGCGACAGACAACCATGTACTCGCGCCACTTTTCCTTGACTCTCGAGACGACTCGCTGGCTGACGTTTTCGTCAAAGTCGTCGGGGACCTGGTCGGCAGCGTCGACGCGCACGAGCATGCGCTCCATCTTGACGACCAGGCCGTCCTTGATGCTCTTCCGGCGCAGCTTGGTGCCGGCGCGCTGGATGGTCATCTGGGCCTTCTTGGCCTTGAGGTGCACTGCCTGGCGCCTCGAGTCGTCGGGCACGTCGAACCTGACGAGGTTGCGCAGGTGCGACGGCTTGCGTGAGGGGTCTTGCGGGGGCCGTGAGAGGTCTGATGTGGGCCGTGAGAGGTCTGATGTGGGCTGTAAGAGGTCTGATGTGGGCTGTAAGAGGTCTGATGTGGGCTGTAAGAGGTCTGCTGTGGGCTGCTCGGGGCCCGTGGACGTGTCGGTCCTGAACAGGCCCATGCTCGAGCGTCTCTTGGCTCGCGCGAGGATGCCCCGGGGCGGTGCCTTGTTCACGTCAGCGTCTCGCAGCAAGGAGGAGGTCGAGTCGGCATCTACCGAGGGCGGCCCTCTTGTGGTAGATGCCGCGGCCGCATGCGTCACGGCAGACAACGGCAGCTTGCCCCGCGACTTGCCACCAGGCACCATCGCGGGCTGCGGCTCCTCTGCGCGAGGCGTCTCGGCGCCCTCGCCCTCGTCTCCGTCAGACTCTGCAATCGGCATCGACGATGCCGTCACAAAGGACCTGGTGCTCTCGCGGTGTGGGAGCGGCGGCTTTGCAGGGTCGTACTCTTCCCCCTCGTGGGTGTAGACGCGCAGGTCCCCGTCGTCGGCGTCGGCGTCGGCGTCGGCGTCGACATCTCCAGGCTCCGAGGGCGCGTCGACAAACTCCTCAGCCTCGCTGCCCACCACATCATTCCCACGCCGACCCTGCGCGCCCTCCGCTCCGTCTTTGGCGGCTCCATCTTCGGCCGCTCCGTCTTCGGCGGCTGCGTCTTCGGCGGCTCCGTCCTCGGCGGCTCCGTCCTCGGCGTCGAGCTCCTCGGGCTGCGGGAAGCTGTGCTGGAAGAGAGCCGAGGCGCTGGGGCCTTCTGCGCCGCTGAGGCGCCGCTGGCGGGCTTCGCGCGGGTCCGACGAAAAGGTGGCGGCGCGGCTCGAGTAACTGATGCCTAGGTGGTGCTTGTACCAGTCGCGGCGGTGCTTACTCAGCCAGGCCGTGGGGACGGGGCCGATGAAGAAGCGGCGCGACGTCAGGTCGAGGTGCTCGGGCGTCGCGTGCTGCAGCTTCTGCGCCGTGAAGGACTCGGGCGACAGCGGGATTGTGTCGGGCTGCTGGTGCCATGGCCGCGGCGCCTCGGGGGCGGGCATTGGGGTGTCGGTATTGGAGATGGGTGTTGGGGAGTCGGGGCTCACATGTATTGCGCAGAGGCAGACAGCAGACAGCAGACAGCAGACAGCAGACACCCAGACTATGTTGCACTAGGACGAGAACGAGACACGAGACACTACACGACTGGAAAGAATGAAAGACGCAGCTGCAGCGCAGCACGTCGAGTGCCTGGGAGAGCAGCATCGAGCGCGCATCGAGCGCGCATCAAGCTGAGCGCCGTTCCCTCATCCATCAGCAGTGAGCCCGTCACGTCATGCCGCTCGGCCCCTGCGCCAATCCCCTCCAATCGGCCCGCCTGGGCGAACCTCAACCGTGCCTGTCCACACACGGTGCCTGTCCACACACGGTGTCTGTCCACATACAGTGCCTGTCCACACACAGTGCCTGTCCACACACAGTGCCTGTCTACATACAGTGCCTGTGCGCAACGGCGTCAACCACACGCGGGCATTGGTACCAGCACTCCACTGCACATGTTGCTTCGCTAGTATTGTTGCTTCGCTAGTAACGTGGTCCACCACCGAGCGGATCACCCCACCGAGCGAATCACCAAATGCAACTATATATCTTTGAACGTGAATAACTCAACACAACAACAAGATATAATAGTGCGTAATAGCTTGAATTAATCGCCTATCTCTACTGTATCTTTCTTGCATGTACGCTTGTTGTGTCCTGTGTTGCCACACCTCCTGCAGCGCGGAATACCCCTGCTGCTAGCACCTGCCTGCACTCTCCCCTCACGCCTCTCTACTTCAAGTTGAACCTCAGCATCCTTTTGGGTAACTATTACCCCTGCTTCTACCTGTGATAGAGTCCCCCCCTTCTGTATTCGCTTCTTCTTACGCTTTTTACGCTCAAAGCAGCCTGATTTGCTTGCTCAAGACTATCTATCTAAGCTTCAAGCAACGTGTGTGAGTGTACCTTCAAAGTTGACCCCTTTTTAACCTGCAGCACTATCTTAAGAATAGATTCAGGTGAGGAACTCCTATAGTCCCTTATCCTCTTGAGAATTAGCGTTGTTTGAGCCTCTATTTCCCAGGCGTTGCTTGGTGTTTTAGGCTGCCAAGGGGTACTCCTAGGTAAAGGTAGTGTTAGTGTACGAGGCTTCACTTCAAGCCTTGATAGCACCACCTCTGGGTTATCTGGAACTAAGCTAGTTGCTCTGAAGCTTGATAGGATATTGTCCTTTGAGAAGGCCTGGTCAAATACTAGGGTAAGTGCAGCTAGGAAGGCTTTCTTGTCAATGTAGTTGATATAGCAGTTTGCCAAGACTCGGATCTCCTCCTTGTACGCACGCTTTAGGGGGGCAAAGCAACCCACATCAAGCGGCTGAAGGATGTGTGAGGTGTGAGGGGGCATACAGAGGGTGATGATATTGTTCTCCTCACAAAGATCCTGGAAGGCGAGTGACTTGTGGCTCTCGTGGCCATCAAGAATCAGTAGTCTGTAACCACCTACTTTCTTAACCTCCGTGTGCTTGATAAAGTGCTATAGCCAGGCAAGCCCAAGCTCATTTGTTGTCCATCTATTATCACTAACCCCTATTCTCCAATCCTGAGGGTTATGATACCAGGCCTGGTCGTGGTTCTTAGCTTTGAAGATGATGAAGGGTGGGATAACCCACCCTGTGGCGTTGATGGCGGCAATCAACGTCACCCACTCCCTGTCACCAGGCTGAACCCCAAGTGGCTTAAGGCGCCTCTCAGAGGCTGTGACTGCCTTCACAGACCCCCCAACGCCTATCTGGAAGCCAGTCTCATCAAAGTTGTACGTGTCTTGATCTAGGATACTATACTTGGCTTTGACGTTGCGTACAAGGTTGAACCAGGGGCTGATAATAGCTGGATTACTGCAGAGGACTCGCTGGTGATCACGGAGTCGAGTCACCTGAGATTTGACCTCAGGCCGGCGTTGGATCAGCCTATAGGCCCAGTTCTCCGCAACCTGGCCACCACTACGCTTAGCTAGTAGCTGGTCAGCCATTCCACGTACGTGGCTAAGCGTAGGGGCAAAGCCTCTAGCGTCAAGCTTCCTTATATATTGTATAACTGCCTCCTCTTCATGCTTCTGAAGCTTAGATGAGTTGGGGTGGGTATCCGTCGTGGGGTTCTTCCGGCGCCTTGATGGCTAAGTGTACTTTGAGGAACCTTGTAGATAGCAGCAGCGCGTCGCTGGCTTAGTGACGCGTTAGATTTCATTGCTTGGGTAGCAAGTATAACTCTATCTGCACAGGAAAGTAATTCAAGATCAACTGGTTGAGCCATTGTAATTGAAGTAGAAAGCGTTGTGGTCTTGGCAGAGTGATTCGCTCGGTGGGGTGATCCGCTCGGTGGTGGACCACGTTATGTATCATGCTGTTACTATTACTTTGCTGTCCTGCGCTCCTGTCTTGACACCAGCGCCACACTGGACATGTGCTTGACTAGTATCATGCCATGTTGCCTTTACTTGACCAGTGTTTTTACTTGACCAGTGCCCTTACTTGACCAGTGCCTTTACTTGGCAGTGCCTTTGCTTGACCAGTACCTTTGCTTGACCAGTGCCTTTGCTTGACCAGTACCTTTACTTGACCAGTGCCTTTACTTGACCAGTGCCTTTACTTGACCAGTGCCTCTACTTGACTAATGCCTCTACTTGACCAATGCCTCTACTTGGCCAACGCCTCTACTTGGCCAACGCCTTTACTTGGCCATGTTGCGTTTCCACATCCTCGTCTGCATCGTCCCGCCGTCCGTTGCGCTTGCTCTTCGACCTTGCGCGCTTGCTGCCGCCCGGAGCTGGCGCACTGCTGACGGCTCTCTTCTTCGTAGCCGTCCCAGGCAGAAACCTGCCGCTGCCGGCAGCTTCTCGGATGAGCGACGTGACGAGTTCCTCCACGGCCAGCTGCCCCGCGCTGGCGTCCTGCGAGGCGCCGCCCTCGGCGGGGGAGTCTCCAGCAAGCGGATCCGGCGCGGCGAGCTTCAGGCGCTCGGTGCCCAGGTGGAAGGCGTTGCACGCTATGCGCGACACCTGGACCGCCGGGTGCGACACGTCGAGCGCGAGGTGGGCCGCGAGGTAGTCCGAGAGGGCGGCGGTAAAGGGCCTGTCGCGCGCGTGCGTGCCTCGGGCGACGAAGCCGGGGACGTCGGCGGCAGCTATGGTCAAGTCGACGTGCCGGAGGAGCGTGGTTGCGGTGGGAAAGGCGAGCTGCACGCTGAGCTGGCCCACGACCCCGGCAATCGTCTGCGTCGAGGTGCTGGCCGACAGGTGGCGGAAGCACGTCTCGATGCTCGCCGTGATAAACGCCGACGGCAGCCTCAGCGGGGCGACGTGGGCATCGAATGCGGTGCGCAGGTACTGCAGGAACACGTCGCGCACCGCGCCGGGCATCTTCAGCAGCAGCAGCGGCAGCGACGAGAAGCCGTCGGGCGCGGCGGGACCGCGGGGATCGCGCAGCAGCAGCGCCTGGTACGATTGCGTCTCGTACTCGACGCGCACCTCGATGCCCCGCGGCTCGCTGGGCGGCGGCAGCGCGCGCAGCGCCGACGCCTCGGCGTCGTGCTGCAGCGGGTCGTGGCCGTCGATCCAGGCGTCCTCGTCGCCGAGCAGGTCCCAGCTGCACGCCTCGAGCGGCCCCAGCCTGGCTGTGTCCTCGGCGCCGGCAAAGTCGACCTGCACGCCGCGCACCGCGTCGCCCTTTAGCTGCTCCCGCAGACGTTTCGCGTGCGTGCGCAGGGCGCCGTCGGCAAGCAGGACAGCGGCGCCATGGTGCAGCGGCGACAGGCGGTACAGGCTGTAGGTGCGGTTGTAGAGCGGATACGGGGGGATGTCGGCCATGGTGTCGGCATGTTGGCGGGCGGCCCCGACTCTCGACTCGACTCGACGCGACGCGACGGAATGGCAGCGGGCAGACGTGCCTGGCGGCGGCGGTGACGGAACGCGCGGTGGGTCGAGCCGAGGGTCCGTGCGGCTGCCCACCACAAGTTTCTGTTAGCGGGGCATTCAATTCGAGATTGTTCGCTCTGATTCTACGAGCAGCCAGCCCGGCACAGTGCAAACTGCAAACCTCGACAAACTCCACCTATACAAGGCACTCTTGCTGCAGCTGCCGCCCCGACCACCTTGCACGACTCTTTTTTTTTTTTTCTTCTTCTCCCACCCCGTTTGATACCCTTACCCAGTAACCAACCGATACCCCGCGCACCTGTGTAGACATGTCTGTTGTGGGCATTGACTTGGGCACGCTCAACAGCGTCATTGCTGTTGCGCGCAACCGCGGTGTCGATGTGGTGAGTCTGCTCCAGCGGCGCATGCCCGCACACCACAAGTGCCCTACTGACGTCCGCAGATCGCCAACGAGGTCTCCAACCGCGCCACACCGTGAGTGCCCTCTGCATCTGCCCCCGCCAAGGACGAGGCCTTGGTCCTCTCCACGCACGCCCTGCCAGCACGCCCTGCCAGCACGCCCTGCCAGCACGCTCTGCTAGCACGCCCTGCTAACACGCTCTGTCAATACGCTCTGCCAACACGCTCTGCCAACACGCTCTGCCAACACGCTCTGCTAACATGCTCTGTCAATACGCTCTGCTAACACGCATGCCAGCTCGCTCGTCGGCTTCGGCCCCAAGAGCAGATACATTGGCGAGGCGGCCAAGAACCAGGAAGTGTCGAACCTCAAGAACACGGTCGCGTCGTTTGTCCGCCTCGCCGGGCGCGCCTACAGCGACCCCGATGTCCAGCTCGAGCAGGACTTTGTCTCGGCCCCGCTCGTCGACATCAACGGCCAGGTCGGCGCCGAGGTCACATACCTGGGCAAGAAGGAGCAGTTCACGGCGACGCAAATCACAGCCATGTACCTGACCCGCATGCGCGCCACGGCGTCGACGGAGCTGAAGCTGCCCGTCAACGACGTGGTGCTCTCGTGCCCCGTCTGGTACACAGACGCCCAGCGCCGCGCCCTCCTCGACGCTGCCCAGATTGCCGGCCTCAACTGCCTGCGCCTGATCAACGACAACACGGCCGTCGCGCTCGGCTACGGCATCACCAAGCTCGACCTGCCCGCCGCCGACGAGAAGCCCAAGCGCGTCTGCTTTGTCAACGTCGGCCACAGCAACTACACGGCCACCGTGGTCGAGTTCAAAAAGGGCGAGCTCGCGGTCAAGTCGAGCGCCTGGGACCGCCACTTTGGCGGCCGCTACATTGACAAGGCCCTCGTGGAGCACTTTGCCAAGGAGTTTGACGAAAAGTACAAGATCAACGTCATGGAGAATGGCAAGGCGCGCTTCCGTCTGGCGGCCGGCGTCGAGAAGCTCAAAAAGGTCCTCTCCGCCAACAACATGGCGCCCCTCAACGTCGAGTCCATTATGAGCGACGTCGACGTGCGCGGCATGCTCAAGCGCGAGGAGCTCGAGGAGCTCATCAAGCCTCTGCTCGAGCGCGCCACTGTGCCCATTGAGCAGGCCCTCGCCGAGGCCAGCCTCAAGCCCGAGGACATTGACCACGTCGAGCTGGTCGGTGGATGCACGCGTGTCCCTGCCCTCAAGGCTGCCATCCAGGACTTCTTCCCGGGCAAGACGCTGTCCTTTACACTCAACGCCGACGAGGCCGTCGCCCGTGGCTGCGCCTTTAGCTGCGCCATCCTCTCGCCCGTCTTCCGTGTCCGCGACTTCTCCATCCACGACATGGTCAACTACCCCGTCGAGTTCACCTGGGAGAAGTCGGAGGATATCCCCGACGAGGACACCAACCTGACCGTCTTCAACAAGGGCAACGTCATGCCGTCCACAAAGATTCTGACGTTTTACCGAAAGCACGCTTTCGACCTCGAGGCCAAGTACGCCAAGCCCGAGCTGCTGCCCGGCAAGGCCAACCCCTGGATCGGCCGCTTCTCCGTCAAGGGCGTCAAGGAGGACCCCAAGGGCGACTTTATGATTTGCAAGCTCAAGGCCCGTCTGAACATCCACGGCGTGCTCAACGTCGAGTCTGGCTACTACGTCGAGGAGGTCGAGGTCGAGGAGCCGATTCCGGAGCCCGAGGGCGAGAAGAAGGACGGAGAAGTACGTGTTCCCGCATCCCCCCTTGATTTTCATGGCGACGAGCAACCCCGCGAAGAGCCTGCCGCCAAACGGCGCAAGCAAAGCGCTGAATCTGCACAAAGCACTGAATCTGCACAAAGCACTGAATCTGCACAAAGCACTGAATCTGCACAAGGCACTGAATCTGTACTTGGGCGTCCCGCTTCTGCGAGCGCCGAGCATGAGCTAACGAGTGATTTGCAGATGGACGTGGACAAGGAAAAGGAGCCCCCAAAGATGCGCAAGGTCAAGAAGCAGCAGCGAAAGGGTGACCTCCCTCTGTCGGCAGGCACAGCATCGCTCGACGAGGCTACCAGGAGCCTGCAGGCCGAGCGTGAGAACGCCATGATCATGGAGGACAAGCTCGTCCAGGACACGGAGAATGAGAAGAACAACCTCGAGAGCATGATTTACGAGCTCAAGGACAAGATCATTGACCAGTACGCCGACTTCGCCAGCGACGACGAGAAGTCGAGGCTCAGCGCCAAGCTCGAGCAGATTGAGGTAAGTCGACCACACGATGATGCAAGCGAGCACAGTCTGACCAACTCCCAGGACTGGCTGTACGACGACGGCGAGGACGCTTCCAAGGCACAGTACGTCTCCAAGAAGGAGGACATACGATCGATTGCCGGTCCCATTATCCAGCGCTACAACGACAAGCTCCAGGAGGAGGAGTCGAAAAAGCGCGAGAAGTGGGAGAAGGAGGCCGCCGCCAAGCAGGCCGAGATTGAGCGCCAGAAGCGCGAGGCCGAGGCCAAGAAGGGCGACGCTCTCCCCAAAGAGGACACGGACATGACAGACGCGGAGACGACCAAGCCCGATGCCGTCGAGGAGTCGTAGACCAAACGCATCAGCGAGACATGAGGGCGATTTGTGCAAAAGCATTTTGGGCGCGATATGGATCGGTAGGGTTACGAATCCACCACGGTAATGCAATGCGATGTTTATGATAGACCGAGACATAGATGAACGAGCATGATTCCACGCATGATTGCACGCACGATTGCACGCATGATTCCACGCATGATTCCAGCACGATTCCACGCATGATACCACGCATGATTCCAGCACGATTCCACGCACGATTCCAGCACGATTGCACGCATGCTTCCAGCACGATTGCACGCATGATTCCAGCATGATTCCACGCACGATTCCAGCACGATTCCAGCACGATTCCACGCACGATTCCAGCACGATTCCACGCATGCTTCTACGCACGATTCCAAAGACACGTCCGTGCACCCCGCTGCAACCGCGTGACAAACAACAGGGAATCAATTATTTCGAATGCATGATCAAACCCTGTGCCCCAACGCCTCGACAAAGGAGACATTGCAGGCTCAGCTCCCCTTCATGCCCCTGGCAGCTTCACCTTGGTCTTCCCCACAACGACCGCTGCCAAACTCTTCACGCTCCCACTCGCCAGCAGCTCCAACACCTGCAAGTTACTCTCAAACATCCGAGTGATGAAGTTGCGAACCTCAATCGCCGTCAGCGAGTCCAGCGGATAGCAGCTCAAACTCCGCTCCGGGTCCAGGTCCTCCTGCTCCATCGACACAACCTCTGCAATCTTCTCGACCAGCGCCGCACACACAATGCTCTCCGCTTCGCTGCGCGAGGCCGCCCCCCGGAACTGCGTGTTCCACGGGACCGCCACGGCCGTGCAGCCCGCCGAAGCATGAGCCTCTGCGGCGCGCAGCAGGTGCGCAAACTTGGCATCAGTGGACCAGAACGGCTTGCTCGTAGGCGCAATCCGCATCCCCGTGATGGGGTGCGCGTTGCAGCTCGTCAGCCCCCCCTCGACGGCCGCCTGCAGCAGCGCGAGCACCTGCGCCAGGCAGATGGTGTCGCTGCCCAGAGTGCGCGCTACCTCTGCGGCCTTGTCGGCGTCTTCGGCCAGGTAGCCGGCGTCCGACACGGCCGTCAGGTCGAGCGAGGCGGCGTTTATGCCCCGCGCGCGCAGGAACTGTGCGAAGCCGTTGAGGAACGTGTTTGCTGCTGCGTAAGCCGCTTGGCCGCGGTTGCCGACTGCGCCGGCCGCCGAGGAGATCAAGATGAAGAAGTCGAGCGCGTTGGAGCGCGAGGCCAGCGCGTCGTGGAAGTTCCACGCGCCCTGCACCTTGGAGGATACGACGGTCGTGTACTGCTCGTACGTCATGTTCTCGAAAAGAACATCCTAGATTGCGTGTGAGTTTCGGATCGAGCGTTGGCGAAAACGCGAGTCGACTTACGTGTAGCACCATGGCGCCGTGGATCACGCCGCGGACTGGTGGTAGGTCCGAGAGCCCGTGGAGTATCAGATGGTCGACGTCGACTCTGCTGCTGACGTTGCAGCTGCGCACCACGATGTTGGCTCCGCCGTTTCTCAGTGCTGCGATTTGCCCGGCAGCTTGACCTCTGAGCGCGCCGCTGCGTGAGAGCAGGACAATGTGCTTTGCGCCTTTCCGCACCATCCACTCGGCCATCTTGCGGCCGAGGCCTCCTGTGCCGCCGATGAGGATGTACGTGCCGTCCTCGCGCAGGAGCTGCATGTCTTTCTTGACACGTGGTGCCTTGGTGTTGTTAGCAGCGGTCATGAACTGTGCCGTCTCACTTACTACAACGATATTGCCGCGTTGGAAAACAACGACACTGCGCTCCGCCATGTTCGCCGAAGCGACGTGATGCAATGCCGCTGCGGTATCGGCAGCGCTGAAAGACCGGATGTTCTGCAGGCCTTGAATCTGGCCATAATGCAGCATTCGAGACACATCAGCGAGTAAGCGCTGGGCAGTCGCTGGACGGTGTTCTGCAAGCGCGGTAAAGTCTACCGAAAACACCGCTGCATTCGTCGCGCATGCCATGTCGAGAGACAAATGCTGGTCGCCTGCGATGTTGACGAAGCGACCGAATCGGGCAAGACATGCCCATGTCGCGCGAGCGACGCGTCGGTCGGCCAGAGTGTTGAACACGACGTCCACGCCGTGTCCGCGGGTCTCGTCTTGGATTCTGTCCGCAAAGTGTGTAGCTCCCGCGGACCAGATGCGGTCTTGTGGAATGGCGAAGTGGCGCATGACGAAGGCCTTTTCCTCCTCGGTCTTCACAGTCACCCATGGGTCTGCTTTGATCATCAGTGCCACTGCCAACGCGGCCTGGCCCACTGGGCTCGCAGCGTCGTGTACGAGCACGCTTTCGCCCGCGGCCAGCCGCGCCTGGTCCATGAGAGCATGCACGGCCGTGCAGTATGCAACGGGCATGGTCGCCAGCGATTCAAACGACATGTGCGCCGGAGCCTTGAGGACGAGCCTATAATGCACGCGCGCAACGGTCGACAACGAGCCTGCTGTCGTGATGGCTGCAACGCGGTCGCCGACGCACAGATTGGGCACCTTGGACCCGGCCGCGACCACGACGCCGCTGCACTCCATTCCCAATCTGCCCACTTGCTTGAGATCAGATGCACACAGACCGACAGCCTGGATTTGGACATCAACACAGTCTTCGGGTAGAGGCTGTGCGACGCGGCCATCGTCTCTGAACCCGACACTCTCAGCCGCGCCGGACATCGCAACGGATGCGCGCAGCGGTCTCGCGACGTCGCACAGACTCGCCGGCTCGGTCGCGGCAGGATGCATCTTTTCGTGGACATAGGCGTTCATATCGCGGTCGTCAAGAACGCGCGGCGTGAACAAAGCTCCGTCGCGCGCCCAGAACTCCTTCTCCTCGACCCTGTCCGTGCCGCCAAACGCCATGCGGAAAACGCGGCAGATGGTCGACACCAGCGCGGGCGAGCGCACATGCTCTCCAGCCGCGAAATCGAGCGTGACGAAATCGTTCAGCGCGCCCTCGGAGCGCAGCGTCCTGCTCAGCCCGGACACCATGTTCGACTCGGGGTGTGTCGACTGCTGATAGGCGCCCTTCACCACCCACATGATGCCCTGGACGCTCAGGAGGGTGTTCTGCAGCGCTGAGAATTGCGCTGCGCTCAGGGTGGCGAGCAGAGGTCGGTCCAGCTCGGTCACGACGAGACAAAGCTTGTCCTTGGCCACGGGCGCGACATCCTCGAGCGAGCCGCTGGTGACTCTGGTCCCGTACGTTTCGGCAAGGTGGCTCGCGAGCTCGGCAGCGAGGTGGGTCTGTTCATCTGTGTCGCCGTGGACGATGACGATTTCGGCATCGAGACACGGGGTCGAGTCTCGCTCGTCGCTCGCGTCCTGCGCGTCAGGGACAGCCTCCCAGTCTAGTTTGTAGCACAGCTCTTGCGGCTCAGCGTCCTGCGAGGTGTCTCTGGACTCCACTATCGGCGCCGTGCACAGGTCTTCGATGGCGATAATGGGCTCACCAGACGCATCCACAGCGAACATGGAGAAACTGTTTGGTCTGTCGCAGAGCAGCGTTCCATTTGGCTCGCAAACAGCCCGCAGCGTATCGCCCGGGGCTCTGAACAAGTCCAGCGCGCGCGCCGATATCGTTACTTTCCCGATCGAGCCGGGGAGGTGCACCGTCCCCAGAGGACTGAGCGCAGAAAGCACAGGCCAGTACATCGAGACGAGCTGCTCCATCGACGCTGGATGCAGTATGTACTCTGTCTCGTAGTGATGCGGCATTTCGAGCGTAGTGTCGGTCTTAACGACGCGCGCGACCGATCCACGGGGCGACGTGTGGCACTGCGAAAGCCCTTGGAATAGACCTCCATACGCGACCCCGATCTCGGATAGCTGCGCGTACATGTGGCTGGCAGAGATGCATTCGGTCGCGGCCTGAGCAATATCCACACTCTTGGCGTATAAGTTCTGCCGCTTGAGTTTCTGCGCACGTTGCCCGTCGACCTTGTCAAGACTCGTCTGCACGAGGCTGATTGCGCCTGTGCAGTTCTCATTCCAGCCGCGCGCACGAGACCAGCTGCGCACGATGAAGTGCTGCGACGCACCCGCGTCATCCTGGTCTTGGTGCGCTCTCAACTCGATGGTCATTTCTAGCTCCTCCTCTGATAGCATGACGGGGGCCTTGACGACGAGGTCTTCGACTTCGATGTGCTCCCAGGGCGTGTTCGTTGACATCGCTCGCTGCGCTGCGGCTTCGATGGCCATGGCTAAGAAGCCGGAGATGGGGAACACAGTGACGCCCTGCATCTGGTACTGTCGCAGCCAGGGCAGGTCATCCAAGCGGACAATGTTTCTCCACGTCGGCTCAGCGTCGTTGGAATACGACGCCAGCACGCCGATGATGTCGTGGCGCGGTGTATCGTGGTGCTTGTGGATACTCGTGATTCTGTTCTCGTGGACGAATTTGGAGCCGTGGTTCCAGGAGTATCGCGGCATGTCGACTAGCACCTGTGGCGCTCTCTCCAGCGCTGTGGGGAAGTTGATGCTGCCCATGTCCAGCATGGCGCCTTTTACGAACAGGCTGCCTGCCATGCTCAGAGCGGTTGTGACGGCGTTCTTCTTCCGTTGGAGAACGGATGTGTATGTTGTTTTCGCAGCGGAACCGCCGACGTGCTTTAGGATTTGCTTGATGGGGCCTTGCAGCGCGGCGTGCGGGCCTAGCTCGCAGAGGTGGTTGACGGGCATCTTCTGGTCCTGTGTTGGGCGGCACATGGCTTGTACTGCCTCGTCGAATCGCACGGCGCACGTCAAGTTCTGCACCCAGTAGGTTGGGTCGAGCTCTTCGCTGGTAGCCAGACGGCCGAGGAGGGATGAGTAGAATCGGACCCCAGACGTCTTCGGGGCCTGGAGGCCATGCAGCGCCTCTGCATACTGCTTCGCAACGAGATCCATGTGGTGCGAGTGGTACGCCGTGTCGATCTGCAGTTTTCTGACAAACATCCCCGGATACTCGTTCTCGAGCAGCGCCTGCAGGAACACGACCGCCGGCTCGTCGCCGGAGATGGTGATACTGGACGGACTGTTGATGCACGCGATCTTCGCCTGCCCCAGCGAAGGGCAGATCTGATCGAGCAGCGGCACGACTTGGTCTCTGCTTGCTCCGACGGCCATCATGCATCCATTGAGCGCAGGGTACGTTTTCTTCAGGATTGGCACCAGACGGCCGCGGTGATACGCTATGGTCATCGCATCCTCGAATGTGATGAGTTCGGCCGCATACGCAGCCCCTATCTCACCAGACGAGTGACCGGCTACGGCAGTGGGGCGGATTCCCCAGGACCGCAGGAGGTCTACGAGGGCGAGCTGGACTGCGGTGCACGACGGCTGGGACAAGTACGCGGCATTGATCAGAGTCGTATCCTCATCCTTTTCAAGCTCCTCCAGAAGCGAAAAGTCGGCATCGATGGAGATCAGGTGCGCGTCCGCCAGCTTCAGTGCAGCAGCATATATCGGATAAGTATGGCAGAGCTCCCGGCCCATAGCCCACCATTGCGCTCCTTGGCCGGTGAATATCCACCCCAAGCGCAGCGTGTCCGCGTCTTGCTTGCACGGGCTGATTTTCCCGTTAGACAGCGTTTCGACCAGCTCGACGCTGGAGGACGCAGACACAGCGATGCGCCATGGGTGGAAGGACTTGCGCTGTCCCAGCGTGTACGCCAGATTGCTTAGGAGATCGTTCTGGAACACTTCTGGGCGCTGCTCGAGGTAGATCCCCAGCCCTTGCATCGTCTTCTCCGCACTCGCCTTGTCGTTTGCCGAGAGCACGAAGAGCCGCTCGAAGGTCTGTGTGTCGACTTCTTCTTTCATCGTCTTCCGCTCTAGTGGACCCCGCGTCATCTACTCACAAAAGAAAAGCTATTAGCAAACTACCTCTTCCTCACCGTGGTTTTATATTGGTACTCACCACTACGTGTCCATTGGTTCCTCCGAAACCGAAGCCGTTCACGCTTGCCCAGCGCTTGCCGGAGGGCCAGGGTTGCTGCCGTGTGGCAACTTTCAGGCCCCACTCGTCGAAGGGGATGTTCTCGTTGGGATGCTTGAAGTCGTAGTTTGGTAGGATGAAACCGCGCTCCAGCATCAACGCGGTTTTGATCACGCCCGCGATACCTGGGGGTAATCAGTCAGCGTACTCTTTCCGGCAGCGTATCGACTTACCAGCAGCGGCTTCGAGATGCCCGATGTTCGACTTGACGGATCCGATGAAGAGCGGTTTGCGCTTCGTTCGGCCTTCACCAAAGACTCTGTGGATCGCACCCACTTCGATCGGATCGCCGACTCGGGTACCGGTTCCGTGAGCCTCAACGTATCCTGTATCGCGAGGGTCCATACCTCCATTCTTATACACTGCTCGAATGAGCTTCTCTGCGCATCCATTAGCACGGGATCACTTGGACAATTCACCACCGTACCTTGCGCATCTCCATTCGGCATCGTGATACCAGGTGTCTTTCCATCCTGATTAATCCCACTCCCTGTGATAACAGCCCTAATCGGATCATTATCCTTAACCGCCTGCTCAAGTGGCTTAAGCAGCACCATACCACACCCTTCACCACGCCCATACCCCGTTCCGCGCTGGTCAAACGCGTACGACCTTCCCTCCTCGCCAAAGAGGCGCGACATCGAGTACGAGACCCAGAATTCGGGGAGCATGTTGAGGTGCACGCCTGCGGCGATGGCCATGCTGGATTCCCCCGTGCGTAGCGATTGGCACGCGTTGTGCAAAGCGACGAGGCTCGAGGAACACGCTGTGTCTACTGTGTAGCTGGGGCCGCGCAGGTCGAAGAAATGTGAGATGCGGTTTGATTGCATCGCCATTGCGCAACCTGGACGTTGTTAGGACCTTCTGTCGCCGCAAAAGAAATACATCTTCCGCTCCGTGAACTATCAGGTATATACTGTGCCATCTTCTTTGCTCAGCACCGACCGACCGATCAACGTACCTGTAGCCTGATGCATGGGAATCGTATCCGGATCCCGAAACAGATCCGCCTCATACTCTGAGAAAGTACCGCCGACAAAACACCCCACATCTTTACCGACGACGTCGTGCTTCGGGATACCAGCGCTCTCCAGCGCTTCGAATGTGCACTCGAGCAGCAACCGCTGCTGCGGATCAAGACTAATCGCTTCTTGCTGCGTGAACCCGAAGAACGGCGCATCAAATGCAGTCAAATCATGCGTGAGGAAATTCCCACCACGGGCGTTCGTGCTGCCGCTCTTACCCGGGTTGGGGTGGAAGAATCGCTTTCCTGAGAATCTGGCGGTTGGGATACCGGAATATCCCGTTCGGGAGCGTGCGAGGAGTTCCCAGAACTCGTCGGGTGTGCTGACGCTCCCGGGGAGGCGGCAGGACATGCCGATTATGGCTATGGGTTGGTGCTTTAGCTCAATGTGGGCGAGTGTGTAGCCATCTTTGTACCCGTCCGTGTACGCATCTTCGTACTTGTGGGGTTGGGGGGCTGCTGCTCCGTCTGGGTTGATGGCAGTTGACTCCCGGTCTCCATTTGTGTGGCTCGTATGGTGTGTCGAAGCACCGGTTGCTTCGTTGGTCATGGAGTTGCCAGAGTCGGATGCTGAAGATGTGGGGGTTGCAACACCAGTTGATGAAGCATCGTTCAGCGAGGAATGATCAGGTTGCCCGAGTCGTTGTTCGAAGTCGGAGAGTGGTGTCAGGACGTACGGAGCCATGGTCGTCAAAATCTGACAATCAGTATGAGATGTGGAAACAAAGGTAGAAGAGCTCCTACGAGAGAAGCGACCTGAGCGTGAAATTTGAGTCTGACATCTCAATATCAATAGGCAACCGCCATCACAAGATTGGTAGTCTGATTTCAGAGGGCTCTATGTGGTATAGTGTACCGTGCGTTTCGAAGGCATTCATTCTGGCGTTTCGAATCGTCTCAATCGAGTTCGAGCAGCCTTCAAGAATTCATATCTGGCCATTCCTTAGATTGTTGGGCTCATTGCCTCATCGATAGCATCCCTGTGAGAGCACACTGTTCCCTATCTGCCCAGCACGAAGCGTTCCAAGCGGCTTCCCGAAACATGTCACAATAGTTGGCTTAGAACATACAGTGAGCTACGGCAATTAGTATACTCCAAGTATGTCTCGCGACTTATAGACTACAGGCATAGAATGGGCCTGGGGGCAACCTCTTGCAACTATACAAGATGTTGGGGAAGCCGATAGCCGTGATAACGCGCCCTGGATTCCAAACAATCAGAACACGGGCTCTATACAGTCTTCCACTGTATATTGTTACGGAACTACAAGGTAACCTCTCCGCGGCGCAAGATCATCTACTCAGTGACTGAATGCGCGTGGAAAGCAACGATCAGCGACTTGAGCTGTCTGCACATCATGTAACGCCCCGATGCAACGCTACCTATGTGTCTTCCTCTGTGGATCTCGAGATAGACGTACCGATATAGGGATGGAGAGATAGAAGCCTGAGTTCGACGTTGAGAACAAGGCTGCCCAAGCGTTCACCCTTGTCCGGATCTGGTTAGCTTAATCTTTCGAAGATTAGCAGGGCGAATAGCATGCCCCCATAGACGAGCATCGTTGTCGACTACGGAAACATTTCATCAAGTTCCACAAACATCACAATCCTGCTATTGATAACGGTTAGTGCTTCTGCTGAGCTTGCCTAGATATCGAGCGGAGTCGTAGGTACCGTCAGAGCCTCATGCCTTTCTCCGGAGCAGCCGCGTCATGCGCATTCCTCGCCTGAAAACCGCTCGGGCCCCCTCTCAGCGGTCCGATCCTCTCACATGTCAAGGTTACGGCGGCTTCATTCCGAATTTCATGAATGGCACACTTCACAAGGGTACACTGCAGTTGCTTCAGCCCCGTGATGTCGGGCGTGGGATCCACTCCCGCCCTCTGTTGATGTGTTACAGCTGAGCCCCTAAAGAGAGCTCTGACCGTCCTTTGGACGCGCCCTGGCGTGACAATTGACTGATTCCGCCATTTTTTTGCACCTTCACTAAAATCAATTCTTGAGAGGTCAGACATTATGGCTACAGCGGGCATGAAGTTTTTGTGCCTCCCGGGCGCCTTTGGAAGCATTGACGTAAGGTCACGAAACTCGGCATAAGTTATATAACTGATTCCCTGCAGAAGTTCAAAGTCCAGCTGGCGCCTTTGGTGAAAGAACTTGAGGGCGATCAATCTGCCTCCTTCCACTTCGTTCAGGGCCCCTACGAGGTAGCACCCCCAGTCGGCTACGAAGATTTCTTTGGGGGACCACCGTATTATCGCTTCATCGTCCCTTCGGGCGCGAGCGAAAATACCACCGATGTCATTGAGCGCATCCGTGACTTTCCGCAACTAGAGACACCCGAGATGACTATGCGTGAGCTCATGACGTACGGAGTTGCCAAGTCGGACGATAGTGCAAGACGCACATTGGAGTACCTGTATGATATAATGGACAAAGAAGGTCCTTTCGATGGTATCATGGGCTACTCTGAGGGGGCAACCATCGCCGGTACTGTTTTGCTCCACGAACAGGTGAGGGAAGAGCTCGAAGGAAGGACGCCAATGTTCAAATGCGCCTTGTTCTTTGGCGGATGGCCCCCAATGACACCAAACCTCGATGGCATGGTGCTCTCAGACGACAGTGATCTGATGATCACTGTACCGACAACACATATCAGTGAGTCTATCTTTCACTTTATTTTCACGCTAGTGCTAACCATCCTAGTCGGTTCTTTAGATCCGTATTTGCATGGGAATATCGCGCTTTACAATGTGTGCGATCCGGACAATGCATTCATATTTGACCACGCAAAGGGCCACACGTTGCCTCGAGATAGAGGCATGGTCAAGGAGCTAGGAGACACAGTACGCCGTATGATTGAGGAGGTGAGGGGCACTCGTTCTCCTGAGTAAATGTTGGCGTTTAGCAAGTCTGCAGTGACTAGGCAGCGTCGCAATTCATCCTTCCCTCGCTCAAAAATTGTTTACAAGACCCCCACACATGTGTGTGATTGATTGTTACGGGTTGAACCAGAGATCCTTCTTCGGGAATGCCAAGCTGTCAGTTGACTGCTTATTGCTGTGGAATGTGAGGGAGGTTATCGGCTCGTGTACCCTAGCGATGGTCCGAGCCCAAGCACCCCGACATAGTGGCTCAACGGACCACTGTCCACTAGGGATAGGATAACCATCTCACCTCCGCTCAATAATTACGGAGCACACGGATTTTTCTGTCGATTGCAATCGATCGTGATCAGACCCAGTACTTCGGTTCGCAATTCAGTGCATTTCAACGCCAAAGTACTCCCTTCTTTCCAAAGGCGGATCTCGGGTTTCAATGCCGAGCCTTAGGGGATAGACTGTAGGTTCGATGATGCCCCGTGATTGCATTGCACACTATGGTCATGGTGTTGCGCCTGGAAACGGAGCCAAGTGTTAGGATCTTGCCGAGTCGTCCAAAGCCGCATCTCTCGCCCCGCCTTAGAGCTTTTCGTATCAGTCTGAATAGCTTTAGCCGATGAAATTACTGCAATCAATACGCTACTCGTCAAAGCGCTCGTACGGGTTGGTTTGTTCAGTATGAAGCTGATCATCAAAGAGAGCTTGCGTTGGCCCTCGTGGCCGACGCGGGTCTCCTCGTCGACGAAGGCAATGCAGGAGAACGCTAGAACTATGGTCGTAAGTTTATCTCAGTCTTTTGCAGCAAAACCAAAAAATTGACAACGAAGCAGCGGATTTTGTCGTACTCCACAGCTACAGATCGCGCATTTCTTGTTGCGTCGTTCGTAGCCTCTATTTGCGCAGGAGCTACACTTCCACTGATGAATTTGGTTTTTGGTGAGCTAGGACACAACGTTAGAAGTTTCATACCTGACAAGCTCACAGCACAGCTCGTCAAAAGTATCAGTGCTTTGTCGAGCTCACCGGGGACAAATATAGCGGCCTCTTTCATGGCCACAATCAACAAATACGTGTACGTCCGTGAACCATGGGTCTCCTGCAATTCTAAACTGACCTTTCTTGCACAGCGTCTACATTGTATGCTTATTTATTGGACGCTTATTTTTAGCCTACATTGCCATGGTAAAGTTGTCCCAAAGCCAGACTGCACATAACTAAGAGATCACAGATTGGGTTCCGCATCAGCAGCTTACGTATCTCAGCAAACGTACGTTTTCACTACCTCCAAGAACTCTTTCGACTACCGGTCTCCACCTTGGATACCCTTCCTCCGGGACAAACAACTGCCATCATTACCGTCACCGCAAATATCCTTCAAATGGGGATTTCCGAACGTCTCTCGTCACTGATTCAAGCTATATCAGTAATATCGATTGCCGTGATCATCGGGTGTTGCTTTAGCTGGGAGTTGACAATGGCGACTTCAAGTGGTCTGTTGGCGATTGCTTTCTGGTATTCAATTATGACACCTTTATCGGCGAGGAGATATGCCGGTGCTCAGAAGCTTGAGCGAGAAGCAGCAGGATTCGCGGCCGATGCGCTGTCAAGCCTGAAGATGATAGCAGCTTGTGGATCAGAGAACAAGATTTCTAAGCGCTACGGCAAACTAGTAGACGAGATAAGCATCATCAGTCGAGGGTTATCGCTGATCTCCGCATTACAACACTCCCCTGGTCTGTGCTTGGCCTCATTCACTAAAGGAGTCGGACTGACTTTCAGCAGTCTTCTTCACGATATATGCGACTTTCGCCCTCTGCTTCTGGTTCGCAGCAGACCTCTATCTTGATTCGAAGTTTGCCAACGTGGAAACTTTGGTAGTGTATGTACACTGTGGCCCTGGCCCTGGCTAAAGTCAAAGTATACTAATCTCCCTTAGGGTGCTGATGTCCATCATGACAATGCTCGCTCATATATCCGCCATCTCGGTTCCACTGGCATCTGCCGCCCATGCCATTACCGCTGCAAAGGTTTTCTTCACGATCATCGATGCCCCTAAGCCTATATCCACGGGCGTCCGTGGGGATGTTGTCGAGACGGGAGCCGATATTGTAATGCAGAACATCAACTTCGCATATCCAACACGTCACGATGTCAAGGTACTGGACGGACTTACCTTGTGCATACGTGCAGGGAAGAAGACTGCGATTGTGGGGCCTAGTGGGTCCGGTAAAAGCACAACAGTGGCACTCATCCAACGCTGGTATGAGCTGGGCGAAGCCGATCCTATTGCCAGCTACCTGCGTAACGGTCTTATAAAAATAGGCAACACAGAGCTGAAGAACATTGACCTTAAGTGGTGGCGCGCTCAGATAGGTATCGTGCAACAAGAGCCCTTCCTCTTTGACGACACTATCTTCAATAACGTCGCCTTTGGGCTGACAGGGACGAAATGGGAGTCTTCGTCTCGGAAATTGAGGGAGCAACTGGTCATACAAGCTTGCAAAGAGGCTTACGCTCACGACTTCATTTGTCTGTTGCCAGAGGTATGTGCGAGTATCTGAACAGATGTACGAAGTGTAGCTAATCACTTACTCAAACTAGGGGTACCACACACCTATGGGCGATAGAGGTCTGCACTTCAGTGGCGGCCAGAGACAAAGAATAGCCATCGCCAGGGCTATAGTTCGGCAGCCTAAGATCCTGATCTTCGATGAGGCTACTAGCGCCCTCGATGTAACGAGCGAGCGAATCGTGCAAGCTGCTCTTGATCGGATTGCAAAATCTCGCACAACTATCATAGTTGCTCACCGGTTGGCTACCATCTCAGATGCCGATTGTATTATCGTCATGAAGAAAGGAAAAATGGTTCAACAAGGGACCCATAATGAATTGGTCCGGATCAAGAACGGCGCGTATTGGAGTCTCGTCCGTTCTCAACAGCTGGCGACTCATTTCGTGGATGCACGAAATCAGAACCGCCATGATGCCAACATTGAGCACATTCCAAGGCGTCGAAGCGTAATAGTGGAGAAGGAGAGCTATGAGACGCTCGTAGAATCTGAGACCACTATTGCTGCATCAGTTTCGAGCGCTGTGGCGACAGCATCTCATACTTTCGGTCTATGGGAAGGCTTTCGGGTGTTGATGACAGAACAGAAAAGGAACTGGTGGCGATACCTCGTTATGGTCATTGCTGCCATGTTCGCTGCAGGTGGGTGACATACCAACGCTTGACAACCTGATCTGGCTGACGTGTTCCAAATTAGCCAGTACTCCATTGCAGGCATATCTCTTTGGACGCCTCATATCTTCTTTCGCTTATTGGTCAGAAGCTCTTCGAGCATCGGTCAGTTTCTTGTGTCTGATGCTAATTGCTGTTGCGGTTGGCGTTGGCCTCAGCTACTTTACTCTTGGCTGGGTATCAAACGAGGTATCAACTGTACGCGATCTTATCTGCGAACTCATCCCAACTATACATCGCTAATCGCTCTCAGTATACTGTGAATCTTTATCGCAAAGAGTACTTTGGGAACATGATCACCAAAAGGCTGTCCTATTTCGATGACGTCAACAACTCGGTTGGTCTCCTAAATGCGCGGCTAGCTGCAGACCCGGTGCAGCTACAACAGCTCCTGGGAATGAACATGGCCATGGTACTCATTTCCATATTTGGTCTCCTCGGTTGTATCATTCTCGCCGAGATATTCAACTGGAAATTTGCGCTCGTGGTCATTGCGCCATCGCTGCCGATTATTTTGGCGGGTGGATGGTATCGCGTGCGTCACGAGGTCCGCTTCGAAGCTACGAACAACGCAGTTTTTTCAGAAAGCGCCAGATTTGCTACAGAAGCTATCGGCGCTATTCGAACAGTCGCAAGTTTAACACTGGAGCAGACGATCTGCGAAAAATATGACAGCTTACTCAAGAGTCACATAGCTAAGGCTCAGGCAAAGGCTAGATTTGCTTGCCTCGTCTTCGCTGCGAGTGATAGTCTTATACTTCTATGTATGGCATTTGCACTATGGTAAGAGTGGTGAAATCCTGAATGTCGAACAATTGCTGACTACCACCCACAGGTACGGTGGAAGACTTCTCGCAGGCTCTGAACTTCAGCCTTTCACCTTCCTCGTAGTGTATCTTGCAATCATTCAAGGGACGCTATCCGCTGGACAGTGGCTCAGTTTCGGTCCAAGTAAGTACGAATGTGCAACTCGTTTTCGCAGAGCTGACATGACAAGATTTCGCCCAGGTTTCCGCAGCCGCAAACCGTATATATGGCATGCGATATCGGGAACCGGAGACGGAGGTCACTCCTTTCATGCACCTCAAGGGGTTTTCTCGCTGGAGACTACCTTCACAGCTTCTTTGGAAAGGAGCGGACATCAAGTTTCACAACGTTTGGTTCACATATCCGACGCGTGATGTCGCCGTTCTGCAAGGCCTCGACTTACACATTAGACATGGCCAGTATGCAGCCATTGTCGGAGCCAGCGGCTCTGGGAAGACTACCGTCATATCCTTATTGGAACGTTTCTATGAGCCTATCACAGGCGAGATCACGTACAATGGGGACCCGATCACGTCAATGTCTCTCAGTGAATTGAGAGGCCATATGAGCTTGGTTGCACAGGAATCATACTTGTTACATGGGACGATACGCGAGAACATTATGCTCGGAATTACGGACAACGACCTAGATGACACGACGCTTCACCAGGCCTGTCGAGAATCCGGAATTCATGACTTTGTGGTTTCACTCCCGGATGGTTACGATACCAACATTGGGACAGCTGGTGTCCTACTATCAGGCGGGCAAAAGCAACGAATCTCGATTGCACGCGCTCTCATTCGCAATCCCGACCTTCTACTTCTCGACGAGGCGACCAGCAATCTCGACTCCGAGACAGAGACTGAAATCCAGAAAACCCTGGAACAGGCCGGAAAGGGTCGGACGACTATCGTGGTGGCTCATCGTCTAGCTACAATACAAAAGGCGGATGTAATATTCGTTATGCATCAAGGCCGCGTGGTGGAAAGCGGGGATCATCGCAGTCTACTTGAACGCAAGGGAACGTATTGGCAGATGTGCCAAGCCCAAGATCTTGGGTAGCAATGGGCTGAGCAATAAACACAGATATACAACATCCGCTATACAACACTGTAATCAAAGCTGTATATTTTCTCACCATGCAATATCTCTCTCATCGGATACGGAAGGAGTCTAACCTTCTGAATTTGATCCTGTAAGGTTCAGTATTGTGACTGTGTAGTGGCACGTGGAATGTCCGATCCCTTGCGCCATCATAATCTCCTCGGTCTTGAAAAGAATGTGCTGACCCCTTGCACCAGTTATTGTGAAATTGTCCGCTCAGTATTTTGGCATTTACATTTAATTCAATCAAGGCTCTGACCTTGCTCAAGAAATTCACCACAGCTCAACATTCGCTTATTCGGATACACTGTTAGGTGTGACTGCTGCGATGGCCCGATTCCGTATGCTCTTGACCCTGGCCTATCTACAAATCTCAGCAACTATTGCGATTCCCAATTGTCCTATTTTCGGGGCCGAGTTTCCGACACCGAAAAGATTACCTGAGCACCCCAGATGGAAGGAAGCCCTTGTAAATCTCACCGCTTCGTTCGACTACCTAGATGCGAACGTCACCGGAGATGATCTTTCGTACTCCGTGCAGATTTTCTCAACAGATTATGAGCCCAAGGTCCTTGCAGAACGACACCGGACAGCATTGACCTTATTACCCCAGACCGAAGGCGTCAAAGAAGTAGGCCCTGATACTGTGTACCGCATCGGCAGCGTTTCTAAGGTCTTCACCGTACTTGCTTTTCTAGCAGAAGTTGGGGATACGCATTGGAATACACCCATCACCGCATTCATCCCGGAACTGGCCCAATACTCTCTCCAGACTTCGGCACAGTTAATCGATGATGTTCGAAGAACAGACTGGGATGACATTACTATTGGTGCCCTGGCGGCGCAAGTATCCGGGATAGGGAGGGACTGTAAGTGCTCCGCATCGAAAATGATATATGCGATAGAAGTTCTGACGATAGTTAGATGGAGTCCTTGGTGAGTTGACACAGACTGAAAATATCTCTGTAAATTGGCAGTCGAGCTTTCCGACTTTAAGGAGCGCCTCAGTGCCGCCTTGTGGGGCTTGGCCACTCTGCACAAGAAAAGGTATGTACTGTAGCGAAAGGTCAAGTCAATTTGGTGCTGATATAACAGCAGAATTCTTCGCGGGCATCGAAATGATGTTCCCTTCTTATCTGCCGTGGCAGACTGCTGGTTACTCCAATATTGGCTATCAACTCCTGTCATACGCGCTCGAGTCCATGACTGGCAAGAAATTCGTTGAAATACTCAACACACGGGTTATCAAGCCTCTAAACCTGCAACATACCTTTTACGAAAACGTGCCCCCCTCGTTGGGAGTGATTCCTACCACAACAAAAGACGATTTCTGGTGGGTCAATTTAGGCGACGCAAATCCGTAAGTATCAGCTTACATCTTCCCGATAATTTTGCTTACGCGTGTGCAGTGGCGGAAACATGTATTCTTCGGCGAATGATATTTCCACTCTTGGGCACGCAATTCTCTCGTCCAAATTGTTAAAGCCGTCACTCACCCGACGTTGGCTTAACCCAATAACATTCTCGGCAGACTTTGCAGCTTCGATTGGCGCGCCCTGGGGTGTCCGTCGCATTCAGTTGGACCCATTTGCTCAACCATACCGCTCATTGAGTGTTTACACGAAGGCCGGTACCTTCCGCAAATACACTGCATTTGTAACTCTCTTGAAGGAGTTCAACCTCGGGTTCACCATCATGATGGCTGGAAAGTCACCGCTCAATAACTTCATGCTCGCAGACATGCTAGGCGCATCGTTGATTCCGGCCTACGACGAAGCTGCACGTGACGAGGCAAATGAAATATATAGTGGCATCTATGTCAGCCATGGACCAGATGCTATGCCAAATTCCTCGTTGGTCATCACCACCGACCCAAAAAAGCCCGGCCTGGGAATAATCTCCTGGACATCGAACGGAACAGACATGATCGAAACCGCCATCCAATTGCAAACAGGCTCCAACGCCACAGCTTCCAGGGCGGAGGCTCGACTCTATTATACCCAACTTGAAACGAGAGTCAAGAACGGTGAAAAGCGACAGTCGTGGAAAGCGGTATTTGAAGACACAGGATACCCGTCCGCACCTGGTCCGATATTATTCTCCACTGGTTGCGGTGCCTGGGTTGGACAGACAGGTGTAACGTACGGCTCGTTGCCATTGGATGAGTTTGTCTTTGATTTTGACTCGAGTGGTAACGTGAGGAGTATCACAAACCTTGCGCTGCGAACAACACTTCACAAAGTAGACCTTTACCAGTCTGCGAATTTGCTTCCAGGACTCTGTAATAATGTCTGTCCTTACTTTTCACAACAACAGTAGCGTTGTTAATGCCTTCATAAGTCTTCTTTGAAGACAAATATCGAGGGATAGGAGAAGGCGATGTAGTCGCGTGGCATTCCCATCAGGACTGCTAGATATTTTCGTGTATAAATTTCATATTTTTGTTGATTACTTGTTCTGTTGACATCCTTTCGCTTTAAATCGTCATCGCAACGGATCATGCTAGATAGGTAGTAGCGCCGGCTACTGCAGTCTGCAGGAGCGACCCGAACCTCATACGTTCAGTGACTCCCCCGCATCATAGGTGCTGACCAACATCATGTTTTAAATCGAAAATTGTCATCTCCTTTCGCACAGTTTTTTCAATCACTCTGACACCATAGCACCATTAGTCAGGGACTGCGCTCATCAGTGGATGGCCATCCCTCAAGCTCTGTTTTTAAGTACAAGTATCAAGATATATCATGAAATCTATCCTAGCATTGACAACTAGCTTGACGGCAGTTGCAGCTGTTTAAATCACATTTTAAGATTTCTCACAGACGATCCTTCGCATCGATTCGACACAACCTTCCATTTTGATTCTGGACCCCCTGATCACCTTCTCTAGCCTTCCAACTCTCCCCGCCAACCGCCGTAGTCGCATACAACACCCCCATCGGATCCCACTTCTACTTGGTAGCCAACAGTTTTGGATAGTGCTTCGCACCATAGACACCAAGCTGCCAGTCCGGCTCCTAGATATCAGCTACATTGAAGTGTACACCTCCTCTTGCTGAATTAGGAGCAGCTTTGCGCCACGAATACATTATATCGCTACGTTCTACGAGTAAATGGATCAACAGCTATCTGTGGGCGACAATTGCTTGCACACTACAATTTAAGTCAATTTCAAAATTCTGGAATAGCGATTCAGCGGGCAGTTGCGTCAACACTGTTTCGACCATCGCCCTTGCCACCGACGTTCTTATCCTACGTATGCCAACTAGGATCCTTCACAAACTCATATGCCCTTCGATCACAAAGTGATGGTCATCACATTTCTGTCCTTTGGTGTCGCCGTCACAATTGTTGGCGCAGTGCGCACGAGTGTCTCGGTCAACGTGTTCATTCTTGGCGAAGTCATGCCAGACCCAACGTACGCAGTAAGCTACACCTTATCGAGCATCGAGTCCGGCCTTGCAATCATCTATACCGGCGGTCTGCCGATCAAATATCTACTTGGGTTGTGCATTTCAGCGCTGAGAGCCCCCGACAAGCCAAGCTATCGAGGCTGCACCTACCTACCTACAAGCGGATTCATGGCGCTGGTCGATCGAGGCAGTACGCGAAAGGCACACGTACGAACGATACATTCAAGAAGATCGACGGAAGCTCCACAGGCAGAATCGACCCCCCTGACGAGATGGTGGCGTTGAGCTGACAAGTGTAGACGAAGGGCAGCCTGGCGAGAGGCGTACGAACAGCGATGAGCATCTCGTTATTACAAAGACGGTGGCGTGGAAAGTCGATGCATAACAGCCAGATTCAAATAGCGCACATGAAAATGACATCAATATACCGCACACGGTGCTGTAATGGTACATAAGGGCAAGCCATAGCACTGTTCGGACGTGCCATTGGCCACGATACATTGGCTCTTCCACTCCATGCTATTGGCAGGTGAGCAGCCAGCTTTTAAGCCATCGGAACCTGATTAGTTCCGTGCATTTCATCAAAATTTATTCTTCCTCATACCCACTTATGCTGCTCACAATTTACTACTCTTGTCCCCCAATGTCACGACCAGCTTCCCGAACTGGCTTGCGTTCTTCATGTCGTCAAACAGCGTATCGATCTGCTTGATATCTAGCCCGTGGACACTCCGACTTACGACCGGCCTCAGTTTCTTCTCGCGCACAAACTGTACCATATCCGCGAACTCCTTGCGGCTCCCCATCGTCGAGCCCCTGACTTCGATATTACGCAGCACAGCGCTCATCAGGAAGTCCATCTTTGGGCTAATCGTCATGCCGTAGATGGAAATAATACCGCCAGCCTGTCATCGTCAGCAGCCCGATCAAAGTGAGAGTGAGAACGAGAAACAGACCTTCAGCAGCCGGATTCCCTTCGCAATAACATCCCCGCCCGCCCCGTCCACAATCGCATCCAGATACTTCCTATCTGACGGAAGCATCGCCTGCAGCTTCTTATCCCAGTCCTTGTCCTTATAACTCACGCCCCCCTTGGCACCCAACTTGACCGCCTTATCGATCTTCCCCTGATCTCCACTCGTGACAAACACATTACACCCCTCCGCAACCGCAAACAGCAGCACCATCAGCGCCACCCCGCCGCCGATACCAGTAACGAGTATATTCCGCCCTTTCTGCGCGTTATCCCCGCACTTGATTTTAAAAGCGCGCCACCCAGTCAACCCCGTCAGCGGCAGCGCCGCGGCCTCGGCGTCGCTCAAATGCTCGGGACACGTCTCCAGCTCGTCCTGATCGAGGACAATGGACTCGGCCAGCGTGCCGGCGGGGTTGGTCTTGGTGCCGCCCAGAATCGCGTAGCCCTTGGGATGCTCGGGGCCGTCGGCAGAGGCCGCCCAGCCCGTACCCGGGTTGAGGATGACGCGCGTGTTGAGCCATTGCTTCGCGGCAGGGCCGGCAGAGGTGACGAGCCCGACACCGTCGGCGAGCAGGGGCACGCCGAATGTGGTACCGGGGTAGAGGTGTTGCCGGATGAAGAGGTCGCGGTGGTTGAGGGCGGCAGCTGTGAGGGTTATGACGGCCTGGGTGGTTAGTCCGGGCTGGATGCTGGAACGCACTGGTTTGCATGTCGGCGTAGGAAAGGTGCTTACTTCGTTGTCTTTTGGCTTGGGTTCTGGAATTGTGATCTTTTCCAGCGGGTAGTATACTTTGCCTGGCTTGCCTTCAATTTGCTTGATGGCGATGGCGGATGGCATGGTGGCGGTGGAAGACTGTGGACTGTGTGTTGTGATCAGATGAAGATACCGAGAGATTGGACAAGGGGTTGAAATGTGGATCAAGGATGGTAGTTATGGATTGACGAGCTATTGGCAGTCGATACAGATGTTGCGAGTTGCGCCCAGAAAGATGACGAAGCCGACGAGGACCTCGGCTCGTTCCCCATGCGGGGGAAGCGAGGACAGGGATCATAAAGCTTGCAGCTTTGCTGTTTGTACCACAACCTCGCGGTATATAGGCAAACTAGTGAAGGCGCCGAAGAAGCATAAGCCTATCGTTCCTGTAGTACAGCTGTGGTAGGCGGAGGGCTTACGAAGTTGGTTAGCTGGTGTTTCTGCGGCGCATCTCTTAGCTTGCCCATATTGCGAGGTTGTACTGTGATCATGTACAAAATTACTACGTGATGTTATGTGCTGGATATTCCCACGACGGTGACAATCCACTTGTACCGGCAACCCAAACTCAAGGCCTCCACCTGAACGAAGGGTGCCTCCAGTCCATGTCCTCGATCTCGCCCGCCGACTTGCCCGCAAGCTCAGCATCCACATCAACCTGCGCACGCTTGCTGTTGCTCCTCTTCATCCAGAACAAGAGCGCAAAACCCAAGACCAAGATCGTGCTGCTCGTCGCCAAATTCAAACCATTGCCAATGGGGTAGTTAGGTCCGTCGAAAGGCAAGAAACTCCATGTCGAGATCAGACCACCAATGTTACCGAGCATGACCACCGTGCCGATAGCAGAGGCGCGCGCAGTATCTGTGACGACGTTTGCAGAGGCTTGCGCGTTGCAGAGCGCGCCGAATGAGAATGCGCCGGAAGCGATGATGAAAGTTGCTCCGTAACGGACTTGAGACTCGGTGCTGGCCAGGAACATGATGTAGCCTACCATCATCAATGGTGCGCCGGCAATCATGAAGATTGTACGTCTGTCGTAGCGCCAGCTGAGGAAGGGGAAGAGGAGGGTGAAGAATGCTCCCACGATGTAAGGTGGGACGGTGCGGAGTTGCTGGTAGACGACGGTGTTCTTGGGGTAGATAGTTCGCACAATGGTGGGTGCGAAGAAGGCCAGACCTTGCACGGTAATGTTGTCGAGCAAGAAGATGATAGATGTCGCGAGCACGACGGGGTTGAAGATGCCGCGGAAAGTCTTCTTCTTGTCCAGCTTGTCGAGGACCTCGTTCTGTCCAACGCGCTCAGACTTGACACGAGCAATCGCCAGGTCCTTCTCTTCTGGTGTAAGCCATCTAGCAGTTTCCGGGCGGTCGGTGAGCGTGAAGAATGAGATCAAGGCAAGAATGCAAGTGACAATGCCTTCGATGGCGAAGATCATCCTCCAGCGATGCAGGCCCCCAAAGTGGTCCAGAGTCAGAATAGCGGAAGCCAAAAGACCACCAAAAGCGCCGGCAAGCGGCGCCATGACAATGTAGAGCGACAGGCGGAAAGCTAGCTCAGATCGGCGGTACCAACGGGACTGATTGTCTTGGTAAGTTTCGAAACATTAGACGAGGAGAAACAGGAGCACTAACCAAGTAGTAGGCAATACCAGGCAGCATGCCCGCCTCGAAAACACCGAGAACGAAACGCACACCACAGACGCTGTGAATGTCGTGGACGAACGCCGTACCAATGGACGAAATACCGAAGCATAGTGAGATGATGGGGATGAACCATCCAGGACCCATCCACTTGCAGCAGATGTTGGAAGGAATCTAATCGGTGTCAGTCACAAAGCCGCCAAGACGCATCGTACAACGCCTTTGTAAATGTCTATGAAACTCACTTCGAAGATAATGTAGCTGATGTAGAAGATGGACAAGACCTTATTATAGTCGTATCCCTTCAGACCCAGGTCTTTCTCAAGACCGGCCAGACGAGCATTGCCGATGTTTGCGCGGTCGATGAAGCAGAAAAGGTACAGCAGAGCAACGGTGGGGATGATGTAGAGGTCGATCTTCCACCTCAGCTTGGCTTCCGCCTTGGGATCAAAGGCGAGCAGCGCATTGCCGTAGCTGGAAGAGTCAGTTCGTATCCAGTGCCAATTGGTCCGCCAGAGAGTCATACATGTCAGTAGCTGCGTGGCCGTGCTCAGCAACAGTGTGCGTGTTGTCGCTCTTGAGGTCCTCGTGCAGGCTCGACGTGTTCTTCTCGAGGTGCGCGGCCATGATGAATGCGTCGAACGACAGACAGTCTGGGCGAGGGCAACTCGAAATGGTACTCCGTCCTTTCTTTATACCTCCATCAGTGTCACGGATCCAGACGCACGTAGCGGACCTTGGCGAAAGCCAAGATCAGCGTCGGTGGAGATGCTAGCTGTGTATGGAATCGCGACGGGCAGATAGCGAGGCCGGGGCCACTCACGACGCGTCAACGTGGGGACCCCGGAGTCGGGTGCATCTACTCCTTGTCGGAAGCCAGCGACGGTACTTGCTGCCGCCAAACATCAGGTGCAGAGTCGCGATCCAGAAGTCCCAGCTGCTCGATACCCCGCTCCGCCACGAGTCTTGGACAGCACATGGGAGCTGGTTTCGGGGAGCGCGCGACTCGTGCGCGGACCGCGAGCAGTCCGGGAGGTTTGACGGTGGAGCCCGGTTCGCGACGACAAACCGGGATGCAGCGCGTGGAAGCAATCAGCCGCCAGAATAGACAAAGATCCGTTGTCCGTAAATTTGATACGAAGATGCAAGGCACGCATGCACGTCGCATGCAAACAGGTATCAATCCACGCCGTATGCAGGCCATCACTGGCATGCACGAATCCCACAGCGCTAAACGTTATGATATGGATACAGACAGTCGGTGTCAAAACAAGCACCGCGCTATTAATGCAGCTGTGGAGTGGTCGCAGCTGATGAAGCAGCTCGTCGTAGCCCTGCCATCTGATGCGCAGGCTGGAAGAAGTCATAGCCAGGCAGCGGCACGAGCACCAGCGCGTTGTACGAATCGAGCTACAACGCCAAAGCACAGACACACGATGGCTTGCGGACGAGTCTCCAACATCCGACAAAAAGAGTGGAGCCGTCTTCCCCACGGGGTCCCCGAATTTCGGCATCTGGGAACCCACATCCGTCTTTTCCGGATTCGCACTCGCACAAGCTGAAGTTTCCCATCCGCAAACCGCCTCACCTTCTCCGCTGCCGCCATCCTGGCCAGATCCCGCATGACCCTCAGCTCACCCAGATCCTCTTCGTTTTCGACACCGAGCATTTTGACCGTCAGATGGTGGTACCTTTTCTCGCCATTCTCGAGGTCCTTGAAGTGGCCGCGCTCGCTGTACACCAGCGTGCCGTGGCGCGTCTTGTCGGCCATGAGCACGGTGATGGAGCGCGCGGGCACGTCGGCGGACTGGTAGCTGCCCTCGTCGATGGCGGCGAGGACCGCGGGGCTGAGGATGCCGGTGTCCGTCCATGAGGGCGCGATGGCGTTTATGCGGATGGGCAGATTGGGATGCAAGTGCCCTGTTAAGGAGCGCATGAGGCTGAGCACTGTGTGCTTGGTTGGCTGTTGCTGTGATGCATTGAGTATGACAAGATACGACACGTTGGATGAGGCCTACTATAGTCTGTGGCAGGGAATCGTGTGAAATCCGAGCCGGATGCCGTTGTCACGATGCTGCCGCCAGCAGGGTTCCTGCGGATATGGTGGATACCCAGCTTGATGGTGTACATAGGTACAGCCCAGAAGATTCACGTTGATGGTCTTGAGGTCCGGTGGAAGTAGGTCCCCGTTGACATCTACATCGTCCTCGAGCAGCGAGACTGTTGGTGCAATCCCGGCATTGGCGAATACGTGGTCAATCTTCCCGTATTGCTTTTCTGCTGCTTTGAAACTGTACGAGGTGAGTCGTTGGGTATTGCCTTCAATGCTGTGACGCTCACAGCTCGACTTGCTGCTTCCAATCTGTCACATCGACTTTTGAGAACGAGACTGAAGCTGCTTCCGGCTCTGGCAGTGAATTGAGATCCCCAGCGTAGACCTTGCCTCCATGATTGATGATGCGACGAACCGTTGCAAGGCCGATGCCAGACGAGGCGCCTGTACAGTGTAAGCCACTCGGTAACGTCACGTCTAGAGCTTATATACCAGTGATCAAAACGACTTGGTCCTTGACCTGGTCAAGATCGTTGTCGGAGATAGTAAAGCTCGACATATTGTCAATAGTCCAGAGTGGTTTCTGGTCAGTGATGCAAGCTGCAGTGAAGTGGTAGCATGAAGTCAGGTCAAGCAGACGTATGAGTGACCGGGCAGCCAGAAAGCAAATCTGAAGTCGACAAAGTCCCAGCAACTTCACTCATGGTAGATGAGGCTTTCTACTCTTTTGCAGTGAGCCTCGAGTTACCGCGGGCGTGCTGTGATCGACCCCGCTTTAGCGTGCATGGTGGCCGAGTATCTCGCTAAACCTAGCAACTCTACGTATGAAGAGCAACAGTACGAATGGGAGCCATATTTGCAAAGGGGACGGGAAGTGTGCTCTTTTGGGATGGCCTTTCGAGATTTTGGTAGATTGCTTGGACTTTTCTCATTAACGACTCTGTCAAACGGCGTCTCTTACAGCAGACGAGAGCTTCGCCTGTGAGCGTAGGAGAACCCTTAAGGATTGCCGCATATTGTCAGGCTAAACAAAGCTCCCGAGCTCATGTCGAGCGGTTTGGGCCAACGTCGATGGCCGTGTGTCGAACGAAAAGGACGGCCCTGGGTCTCCTTGCGGAGCGCTGTACGCACAGGACTATGGATATATGCCCAATAGTGCTTTCGCAAAGCTGCTGTGTTCGATCTGCCTTCTCTTCACTCAACTCACGCGTTGTTACTGTTGCCGCCGCCGCCCCGTCCACGGCCTCGGCCGCGTCCACGTGTGCCTCTGCCGCCCCGGTCGCCCCTGTGGTCTCCACGGGAATGCATGCCACCGCGTCCGCCTCTTTGCGCCTGGTCCTTGACCTGCTGCTCCTTCACAACCTCGATGATCTCGTCCGGTACCCGCAGGTACTTGATCTGCGCGCTGTCAGCTTTCGATTCCCCCGCGCGAGGCAATTCTACCCACTGTGCTTCCACGGACATATATCTCCGGTAGCCGCATGAACTTGTCGCCATCTGCGCTCGTCTGCACGACCTCCCGTAATGTGAGATTCATCCATGTGTCGCAGTTGACCAGCAGGCCGTTGAGTGTCTCGCCGCTCTTGAGCTCTACAAGCATCGGGTGGCCCGTTGCGGCCGTGAGAAGGCCTAATGGGAGCTGTGTCGCGTCAGTCAGAGCTCGCGGGGCTCTCAGCTGCAGGCGCAGTACGACGTACCATCTTGCCGTTGTGTTAAGGCGAATGAGCAATAAGCTGAAGTGTATATGGTCTTTTATTGAAATTGCGGTTGGAGGAGTAGATTCACCGTCGACGTCGCTGGTGCTTGTGGAGCTGAGAGCCAACCGTGCTGTCGTCAAGTTGCTGCACTGGTAGATCGTCACTAGTCCATGCGCTCGCCTTGGCGACGCTCAGCCCTACAAGAACTACGAAGTTAGACAGTCGATCACCCTGCAACGACGTGCCAAAAGCCTTGGAATTGTCGTTCGAATCACTACAATGATGCGATATTTTTGCAATTGTCTTAGAACGACAACATTCGTCCGCGCCGACCTGGTCGTCATGGGGCGCCTGAACCGGTGAAGAACCATCTCGAAAGGCTCTTGTCAGATGGCCTGCAGGTGAGCCTGCAACAACAACTCCAACCGTGGGGTATAGCATGTTGCTGAGCCACCTGATAGGCCTTTTCCATTGGTTTGTATCATTCGCGACGGTATTTGGCCTTCACTTTCTCACATCCCAAGCTCAAGCTCGATTAGATTGTGGCTGAGCACGCTGACAGACCACGCGTCTTAAACTCCGCGCAGCCGCACTTCTGCCTGATCCTCAGAAGTTGGGACGAGAGCTCCCATCTTTCACCAGCAGCCGCACCTGTTGTGCGCCCGTGGTGGAGGAAAGTGCTGTTTACCGTTACTTTCTCTCTCGCGTTTTTTCTGTATTGCCTTCATTATGCGCTCCTTCAAGTCCAAGGTGTTGTCAGCCGTTGCGTTCGCCGCCGCCGGGTTTGCCGCAGCACTTCCCAGCCACGGTGAGGTTGCTCGACTGCACAATGAGCCTTTGCAGCTAGGTACGCTCCACTCTTATACATCCACCTCTTGCCACGCCTCTAGGCATCTGCTGAACTGTGCTAGATGTTCAACAGAACTACGCGCAAGCGACCTTCAGCGTGCCCTGCGCTGGGTGTTCCGGCCAAGATTACACGGACCAGGATGACGAGTCACTCGTGAGGCGCACTTCAGGCATCTATTTATGGAGACAGCCTTGCTAACCTCACCACAGACCCTAAACTTCACTGCCCATTCTCACGACGAAGCCTGTGGTTCTTCCAACATCACCATCAACGGTGTACCACTCCCCCAAGAATGGGAAGGTGACTACGCGTCTGGCTCGGGCTCCTACCAGTACACCAGCATTGCGCGTCTGCAGCAGAATGACCAGCTCCCTCAGCGTGACCTGGCCCTTGCATGGAACTCGACCTGTCTTCACGGCAACGCGGAGACGGACGAGGCCGCCCAAATCCTGACAGTCAACATCAAGTCCATTGACGGCGTTCCCATTAGTACTCCATCTGGATTTACCATCTCGTTCAAGCAGAACGCATCACCGCCATCACTTCTCAGGCTTGAGACCGTTCCGGACCTTGCGCCAGAGCTCTCTGACATCTGGCGTGACCCACCGGCTCATCTTCGACTAGTCTTCGGTCACGCCGCAACGGCAGAAACCAGCAAGACAAACGTCTCCCTTGAAGACGAGATCCGGGAACTCAGAGCACTACAAGCCGAACTTGCAGCTATCCAGCTAGCAGTAGCGTCCAAGAAGCAGTACATCAACTCAAAGATCCGCAAAGAAGCGAAGTGCTCCACCGAAGAGCTCAAGCACTGTGACGGCATCTCTTGCGTTCTCAAGACTGTCGCCGACAAGGCCCATGGCGCATGGCGAGTCGTGTACCTGCGCTTGCATCCTGACGATCAATTCAAAAACATGGGTCGGCCAGAGGAGGTTTACGCCTCGGCTCGCGTGAGCTCGCAACGATATGGCAGCATCAACGTCGCTAACATAGACTCGAAAGCAGAGACAGAGGAGGAAGAGTCAAAACCTCAGCCGTATGAGGGGTCTACAGGCGAGCTCCCCCTGCGATCGCAACAACGTCAGGCTCCGTACATTATTGCTCTCGAGATCGCTCTGGGCGTTCTCTGCTGTGGCTGTCTTGTTGCCGTTATTCGACACAAATGCTCCAGCCTCCGCACCCGCACCGAGCGTGCTGCCGACTACGAAGAGCGTTACAACGCACGCGCGTACAAACGCGCTGCACGCCACCACGCCTGGCGCAATTGGTGGCGCGGCAACTGGCGCAAAGATGCTGCGCGAATCGCCGACTACGAAGAGAAGCGTGCCCTCATCGCAGATCAAGAGAACGTCCTCGAAACCGCCATGCAGGAGGAGATTAGGCAGCTTCGCGTCGCGCACAATGTTGTCAACGACATCATCCGCGCAGAAGAAGGCCGCACGGGCATAGCTATTCCCCCAAACCCTCGCTGCGTATGTCACCGCCCTTGTTTCGCGCCGGGGCCGCCCTCACTCACATCCACCTACCCACCTTCGACTATCCCCGAAGCACCCTCTCGACCCCTCTCTCGCACCGACAGCCTCCCTAGCTACCGCTCCCGCACACCCAGCGAGCCCCCATTGTACGAATCGGATCTTGGTGCTTCATTCGTGGCGAACGGTCTGCGGTACGAGGCGAGAGCCAGGGCGTACACGGCGAGCGCGTCGTCACAGGCCGGGGAGTCCGGACGCTGGACGCCGGACAGCAGCGTGGTGGACGTGAGCCCGCGACCGAGTGCCGAGACATTGCGCCATCCTCAGAGCATATTCACACTGGACGAGAGTGAGAGCGAGTCAGAGCTATAAGCCGGCTGTAGGTTGCTCTCCATCGGCACGTTGTTTTTTTCTGTTTCCTTCTTTCAAGCATTCTAGGGCTGGCGTTTATCGGCGGAGATTGTGAGGCTCTTGTTTGCCCCTGCATGGTATGATCTGGCGACATGGGGAACCTCGTCTACTAATATCTCTGAGTCCCCGTGTATAGTACATAATAGCATGCGCCGGCTGTCGACGCAGCAACTGTCTTGAATCAAACAATTTCACCAGCCTCGCGGTGAACTGAGCACGTGATTATGTCGTCTACGGTGTGAATAGACAGGATGTTTTGCGTTAGTCTGGGGTTTTTACACAGTATGACGAGTGTGAAGGCGCGAGGATCTCTCCGGTACTCAGGAGTGCAATTCGCCGGAGTTCAGCCGCTTCGGTGTCGAGATTTACGATCCGCGTTCACGACGCCTTCCCCAGCACACGACACACCGCCGTCATGAGAAAGAAGCCGAGATTCCATTCGCTGAAGAAGCTGGTGCGTTATGCCCCCTTTGGTGCAGCGTTGCCTCGTCCTGGCTAACGATGGCAGAAAGTGCGGCAGGATATGTCGCGCTGGACGCTGTACAGTCTCGCGCAGCTGCGGCCGCCCAACACTGCGATGCGAACATACTTCCAGCAGAAATGGACGGCCAAAGCAGACACGCGTGCCTACCACGGCGAGCAGATGCGCGAGAAGAAATGGGCGCGCCTCTTCAAGCGGTCCATCCCCGCCGTTGTGCCCATGGACCACAAGTACCTCGCCCGTCACGACGGCAGCGAGCAGGCCGCCGGGCGCGGATCTGGCGCAGACTCGCAGGACAAACCACGCGCGCCGCCCATGACGCCATACATGCAGATGGCCTACTACCCGATCGAGCGCCGCCTGGACACGGCCATCTTCCGCGCCCTGTTCGCCAGCAGCGTGCGCCAGGCCCGCCAGTTCTGTGTCCACGGACTCGTCAAGGTCAATGGCAAGAAGATGCCCTTCCCGGGTTACATGCTCAACCCGGGCGACATGTTCCAGGTGGACCCGACGAGCGTCATGTTCGCCACCGGCGCCCCGAAGGAGCGTTCCTCGACCGCCCGCCGCGTTGCCAAGGAAAAGGCCGCCGCCCGCGCCGAAGCCCGCGAGGCCCATGGCGGCCAGACACCGCGCCAGCCCACGCCCGAAGCCGTCGTGCAGTCCAAGGGCGACGCACCCTCGCCCGCCGAGCTCAAGAAGCACCTGCAGGCAATGATGACCGACGTCGACGGCGTGCTGGCCGAGGACGTCGGCGCAAAGGACAAGCAAAAGTTCCGCGCCTTCCGCCAGGCCGTGAAGCGTGCTATCGGCCTGTGGCGCAGCGCCTCGCCCGAGTCCATCTCCACTCTCGACACGCAGTTTGACTTCCTCAAGACCCAGCTGGCGGGGCGGTCTGCGCCACCTTCCGCACGCAGCCCCGACGCCGTCGAGGCGCCGCTGTTCAGCGCCGAGGACCAGACGAAGCTGCGCCAGGCGTTCGACAAGCTGAAGCTCGAGACGGAGCACACGAGCGCGTGGAACAACCGCAACGCCGCGGCCCCGTACGCGACGCCCTGGCGGCCCAGAGACTATATGAGCGCGTTTGCCTTCATCCCCAGGTATCTCGAGGTCAACCAGAATGTCTGCGCGGCCGTGTACTTGAGACACCCGGTTGCGCGCCCAGGGCTGGCCGAGGTGCCGACCCCGTTCAGCATCGAGACGGGGCAGCTGGCGTTTAACTGGTACCTACGGAGACGGTAGACGGCGTAGCGAGTGTAGTCATAGTAGCCATGGTGGTATAGCGAGCGCGGCGTCTGTGCTCGCACGTCTTGTATGATAGAATAGACTGTAGCAACACGAGCACATCGACTTTGTCCAATGGATCCAGCTTCAACCACGTATGCTAGGACTATTCACGCATGCCGTGTGAGGCGGCGGACTATATGACGCCGTCGCAGCCCGCAGGAGCAGAAGCGCAAAAGCTAAACTTGCGGACGTTCGGTCGTGGAGCAGATCCACACAGCAACAGCGGGTGTGTACCTATAGGTTGGTTCAGCCGCGATGTGCCGTGCTGCAGCGATGCTGCTGCGCGTGCGTTGAGGGGGGGGGGGGGGGGGGAATGTCGAGTAGCTAAGCCGTGCACTAGTGCGATGGTGACTCGATGTCGACTGTGAAAGATTTGACTGATCAGACGTCATCTGGCGTGGGACAGCTAGATGTTGGCTAGAACTGCATCGGAGTTCAGGAAAGGAGTCTAGACGTTCTGATCGACGCCCGAGTGTACCCGTGAAACCATCCAGCCTTCTATCTTTCACAATCAAAACGCTTTATATTGTACTTATCCCGCAGAATCTTCTTATCTCCATTCTTTGAGACACGATGGCCGAGTGGTCTAAGGCGGTAGATTTAAGCAATTCGGAAGCTTGCAGTGCATTTTTCAATTTGTTCAGATCTCTACTACAGAAATGTGCGTGGGTTCGAACCCCACTCGTGTCATTTTGCCTTTTTGTGCATCTGTACTATATTTTGCCTAGTAATGCATCGTTACAAATGAACGCCTTTTTGGTCGCGCGTCGAGGGACCGGGCAAGAACTAGCGTTTCGGCGCTCCAACATCACGCACTTCATACCCGCCCAGCTCGACGGGCGGCTGTGCAACTTCGGCGGCGTCTTGCTTGTACACAATCTTGCCCTGTGCCATCTCGTGCCGCTGATAGGTGCCGTCCATCTCGCTTCGGTACGGACTCACTGCGATCTCAGCGTCATCCCGGCTGTGCTCAGCCGCAGCTGCGTCCCTCGCTTTCCTCGCTCGTTTCTTCCTTGCCAGCAGCCACAGCGCGAGACCCAGGATCAGCGCTCCCCCCGCAAGACCACCGAGGACGGCTCCAACTAACGTACCTGTCGTGGGGCTGGTCGATGGGGCAGCGGAAGATGTCGACGAGGCTGATGCTGTCGGTGAACTGACAGAAGAGCTGCTCGCGCCAAGATCGCACATATCAATGCTGTAGTACACAAACGTGCTGTTCCAGCACTGTCCGAGCTGAATCTCTTCCTGGAAGCCGCCGCATATCGTCGTGTCGTTGTCTTGCACGTAGATAGTCACTGCCTTGCGTGTCAGCCATGCGCGTTGCTTTTGCCCACGGGCTGTCTAACCTGCGCACCCCGCATCCAGCCCAACAACCTGCAGGCTCCCGTACGACCCGCTGCGGCGGAAGTCGGTACATGAGCCGTTGGGGTAGCCGTTCGGGCCCTCGAGGCCCTTGAACGAGTCCTGGCAGTTGTCGTCGGTGAACAGCGCTATCTGCGATGCGGCGTGTGCGCCGCTGGCGAGCGTGAGGAGCGCGGTAAGGAGACTCAGGATCGTCATCGTGCGGCGACGCTCGCGGGGACCAATCAATGCGCGAGCCTGGAGGTTGGGCTCTCAGAGGCGTGGGCTGCGCGGCCGAGTTCATATATGCGTTTCCTCGTCTGGTTGGGACTGATGCAACGGCATGCTTCGTTTGTGCTGCCTGAGGAAACGGCTTGGATTGGCGACTGGGGTTTCAGCGAATGTTATCAACCCTTGAAATGCGGCCCCCGAATTTGAGCTTGGCGGAGGATCGCGCGCTGATGGGATTCTCCATTTGGACCGGGATGATGACTAGTCAGGCTCAGCTGAGTGGTGACAGTTAGGAGAGCTGGATTCTAACACAAGGTCGGGGAGGTACAGGAAGCACACATGGAATGTGTAGCACATAGTTTGCGTTTCACGGATATATGCAAAACGTAGCATCGATTCGGTCCAAATGTAATCTGGTAGTCGAGATAGAAATACTTTTCCCAACCTAGTCGTAATGGTATCGAGCACCATGGCCATGAAGCAACCGTAACGCCGTATATGCAATCCAGCATCGACCGCAATCCATCCACTATGCATCCTCCTTGATCTCCAGCTTGCTCTTCTTATCCTCGCCGCCCGCCTCGTCGTCAGCCTTGCGCTTGTTGCTGGTGTCCTTGACGACCGGGACGCCGTGAGCGTCGCGCTCAATCTCCTTGCTCTCCTTCGATGCGTCGTCCTTGCCGTTCTGGAAGCGCTCGCGGCGGTTCTTCCAGTCGTCGTCATCGACGGAGCCGCTGCGGTCGCGCCTCGAACGTGTATCATGGCGGTTGCGGTCGTCGCGACCGTCGCGGCCACCTCGTCCTCCACGTCCTCCACGACCACCACGTCCACCGCGTCCACCACGACCGCCTCGGCCGCCGGATCTGTTGTCGCGGCCGTCGCGGTGTTCGCGGGGCTGGCGCCTTTCTCCCTCGGCGAGCTCCCACTCGGGCTTGATGCCCTTCTCCTTGCACTTCATCTCCGAGTACTCTTTCTTGCCCATCACGGTAAGGTCGTTGCCATTGAACCTGGGCGCGGGGTCGAGGGCGAGGAACTGCTTCTGGCTGTCCTCCGAGTCGAACTCGACGAAAACGCTGCCCTTGTAGGTGCCGTTGTCCTCGCGCCTCTTGCGCACCATGACGGCGCCGTAGGGACGGAAGAATTGCTCCAGCGCAATCTGGCCGGGCTCCTCGTCGCCAAAGCCCTTGGCATAGGCGCTCTTGCTCAGATCGTTGGAGGAGGCGTGCTTCAGGCGGTAGAACAGATCGGTGGCGGACGGGGGGTTCTTCTCATCGTCCTCCTTGGTGGGGACAGAAATGGGCTCCTTGCGCTTGACGGCCTCGTTGCCAGGGCCGCTGAACTCGCCGTCGTCGACGACAACAAGGTCCTTGCTTTCGCGCAGGGCGTTCACAATGGCGCTGTAGGGCTGGAAGCGGCGCATGCGCTTGAAGTCGGCAATGTGCTTGATCGCAACAGGGCAGTTCTTGGGGCCTTCGAGCTTGGTGAATAGGTGCTCGTCCGTAACAAGGTTGTGCGTGGAAAAGTAGAATTCGACCTGCGCCTGTTAGCAGGCGACTGAAATTAAACAATCAGCACGCACCTGGTTGCGGATCTCAACCGGGTCGTCGCTCTCGGGGAGGTCCTCAAACTCGTTGTTGCGCGACCTGAGGAGAGTCAATCAGTGTATGCACAGCAATTGGCACGGCACCGTCACTCACTTTCTGCCCTTGAAGCCGCCGCCGCCGCGGGGTCCTCCTCGTCCACGGCCCCCACGTCCTCCACGGCCTCCAGAGCGGTTGTCACGGTATTCGCGGTTGTCGCGGCGGTCGCGGTCATCACGGCGATCGCTCTTCTGTTCGCTGCTATTGAGGTTCAGGATCTCCTCGCCGTCGTTGTTAGAGGTCTTGACCTTCTTGGGCTCCTCAGCTGAAGCAGCTGCGGGGGCAGCAGTAGTGGTGTCGGCCATAATGATTGGAGTTTCTGGGTCGCGGGACAGTTTTCAAGCGGTCCAGAGGGGTTTGTAGGGAATGGCGGGTGTGAGTCGAAGTGTGCAGTGAGCGCGGTGCTCGCGAGAGCTGTTTTCTGCGCCTCGAGAATTTAAGTTTTACCGGAGTTCGGCCGCCGAGCCGCCCCGCTTCTGGATCTCCACCCTTCTTGAGGTTTACCTTCAATAATCAGGGTCACTATTAATTCGAGTCACAGCCAGGACCAGTGTCGTCGCAGCTGCAGCGCTCGAATTTAGAGTGGTGCAAACCACATCTTTGAACTCTGGATATGTTCGAGATTTTGGAGATGGCTTTAGATGGGCTTGGAAGTGTCTATTGTTCTTTCTCAACGTCTACTTACCTGCACAAACTCGTGTGAATCGTACAACGCCATGCGTGGGGGATGTTCGGAGATGATATGGTTGATGGCTTCGGTTTGTTCAACTCAACTGCCCTTTGACCTCAACAGTCAGCGACTTGACAGCGTCTAGCCATCTAGAGTCACCAACGAGGCCCACGAAGAGTTGCTGGGATCTGCTGAGTAGTTCTCAGCAATATGAGTATGCGAGGACCACAAATCCGATCCGCCTCTGCTGCACCATTCGTGGCAGGAAGAAAAGAGAATAAAGGAGGGTCACTGTCTGCGAGGTCGTCGCTTTCGCATCGGCTGTAAGGAGCCTAGTCTGGGAGGCCGCATAGACTGGGCCATCATCCACACAAGAGACTCTATCCAGCCTTCACCACCTCTTCAAGCTTCGCGAATACCCGCCAGGGCGTACTTCTTCCACCTTAGTTTAATGATGATACAGATAGTCAAGAGATGAACGGTTCGGCGACTACTAACCGAGAAAGGGCGACACTACAGGTCCGATTGGACGCGTCTATCCGCAGGATTCGTAGCGTTGCTTCGTTGCATCTACAAATCTATCGATCCATATGGAGATTCTGTAGGTCTGGATGTTCTCGCTTCCCCATGTCGCACTCGTATCACTCTTGGTGCTGTCAACCGGGCCTGCGGCACAGCCCTTTCGTGAGCCTTGTGCAGCGGACATGGTTCTGCTCCAGCCTCGGTGCGTGTTGGGAGAAAATGGCTTCGTATCATGAGAGGCTCGGGCTTTGTCCAGGGCGGCGGTAGACTGATGCGTCGCCTTGAAACTCGTTTCTTTGAGCATCATCATCCTTCACTGGCCTTGACCGTAGGCAACCTTCTTTCAATCACTCACTTCGATATCAACCTCGCGAGCGGATGTTATCGATCATGTAATTTGTGGCGCAAGCTGTGCCAATCAGACAATGATGCACTCTCACACCTTACAGACACGGCTCGTGCTGACAGCGCTTATCTCGGGCTGCAGGCATCCCACTTGGCATCGCAAGGCAGGCTGTGACGGGTGGAAGAAAGTGCAAGCCCGCGAACAGCGACATTGCTATTAGATGTGTAATAGTCTGTGTGTCAGCATACATCATATGTGGGCCTGGGGGAGCTGCCGAGAGGTATTCCGGCCACTGATTGACACAAGATGAGGCCCTGCATAATACCAGTAACACGTGGAGTACGCAATGTACGGAGGAAAGCTCGACAAGCAGACTCTACCCACCGGCCAACAGTCAAGATGGATCCATCGGCTACACGAGCAGAGACAGAGGTCCGACGTCGTGCCTGCAAGTATGGACATTTCGATATCCCAATCGCCGCCTCCTGAAGACCTCACCTCAGCTGACGTATGGTCCCTGTCTTCAAACATGTCTTTGCTCACTCTAGTAGACCAAGGTAAGCGGATCTTATTGGCATTGCACAGGTCAAGCATCTAGTTGTGGGGTCTTTGGAGCCCGGTGAGGCGTCCTTCTTGCCTTAGTCGGCCCCAAGTCTTCGCTCTGAAGAAGTTCTCGGGTGGCCATGATGGACACTGCCATGCATGACAGAACATATACCTCCAGCCCACCATCTTCTTAGGTGACAGGCAGTCGACAGCCTATACTTCGTTTGTCCACCAGACCTTCATAGCGACCTTGAACCTCGCTGTGAACAGCCACTTCTGTACCGACCACCCAGCAGCCACAATTTAAGTATGATACCTCCCTCGATCAATCGACCAAACGAACCAATTGCCGTCATTGGAACTGGGCTCAGATTCCCTGGAGGTGTAAATGACCCAACACAGCTTTGGGACTTGCTACAGCATCCTCGCGATGTACAGACTGTCATTCCAGCAGACCGTTTCAGTATAGACGGATTCTACCAGCCATCGCACGACAACCAAGGCAGTAGCCATACTCGTCATGGCTACTTCCTCAGTGGTGACCATCGACAGTTCGATGCCGAATTTTTTGGTATCATACCGGTTGAAGCGAGCTCGATGGATCCACAGCAACGATTGTTGCTTGAAGTCGTATACGAAAGCATCGAGGCTGCTGGCCTCGACATGAAAACTCTCCAAGGTTCACCTACGGCAGTGTACGTAGGTCTTATGGCTGTCGATTACAACGACATGCTGAACCGCGACCCGTCAGATTTCCCACCCTATGTGGCTGCGGGTACTTCGCGAAGCATGTTCTCCAATCGAATATCGCATTTCTTTGACTGGCGAGGACCATCTATGACGATTGATACGGCGTGTTCCTCCAGTCTTGTTGCTATACACCTGGCCATCCAGTCTCTAAGGGCTGGAGATTGTGAGCTTGCTATCGCTGCTGGGGCAAACCTGATGCTCGGTCCGGAGCAATTTATTGTCGGGAGCAGTATGAAGATGTTGTCACCTGACGGACGATCGTTCTGGTGTGATGACCGCGCAAACGGTTACGCTCGAGGTGAAGGGTTCGCGTCTATCGTTCTCAAGACTTTGAGTGCAGCGATCGCAGATGGCGACGATATCGAGTGCGTGATTGCTGAGACTGGTCTGAACCAGGATGGAAGAACCCAGGGTCTCACAGTGCCAAGTGCGGACGCCCAAGCTACGCTCATACAGACGACGTACAGGAAGGCAGGGCTCGATTTGACCAAACCTTCCGATCGACCCCAATACTTTGAGGCTCACGGCACTGGAACTCCTACCGGAGACCCCCTTGAGGTCAAGGCAATACATGATGCGTTCTTTGCGAACACTCAGCCTGATGACAGTAAAGAGCAACTCTACTGCGGCTCAGTGAAGACGATCATCGGCCACACTGAAGGCACAGCCGGACTGGCAGGCTTGATCAAGACATCGTTGGCCCTGCGGCATGGCATAATTCCCCCGAACCTTCTTTTTGAAAACCTTTCGCCTCGTGTCAAGCCTTTCTTTGACAACCTCAAGATTCCAACCACAGCAGAGTCATGGCCAGTTCTGCCTCCTGGAGTAATACGCCGAGCCAGTGTTAACTCATTTGTGAGTAATTTGACGGAGCAAAAGGAAACCTCGTTCTAACTGCATACAGGGATTTGGAGGAACAAATGCTCATTGTATCTTGGAAAGCTATGACTCCGCAGCGCGCGAACAGCCAATAGATTGTGTGACAAATCTCCCATTCGTGTTCTCTGCACCGTCGGAGAAAGCATTGGTTGCCATACTCAAATCATACTTAAAGTATCTCAATGAAGAGCCTGCAGTCGAGCTTCGGGCTCTATCACATACTTTGTGCACTAGGCGAACGGCATTTCCTGTGAGGGTGGCTTTCTCGGCGAATAGTATGAAAGATCTCCATACGAAACTCAACTCTATCGCGAACCAGGAAGGGGCCAAGCCATTCCTCACTGCTCCGGTGTCAGCATTACGACCACGGATACTGGGAGTCTTCACGGGCCAGGGAGCTCAGTGGGCTGGCATGGCAAGCCGTTTGATGGAATTCTCCGGAACAGCAGCCCTCATCGACGAACTCGAGCGTAGCCTAGCCGAATTACCAGACCCGCCCTCATGGTCACTCAAGGCTGAGCTATCAAAGGAAAAGTCACACTCGCGAATCACAGAAACCGCAATTACCCAGCCGGCGTGTACAGCTGTGCAGATTCTGCTGGTCGAAATGCTGCGCGCCGCTGGCGTTCGTTTCTCTGCCGTGGTCGGTCATAGCTCCGGAGAGATAGCCGCCGCATACACTGCCGGATATCTCTCTGCTCAAGACGCGATACGTGTCGCTTACTATCGCGGACGGCATGTGCCTCTAATCGGCGGGAGGAATGGAGAACGCGGATCAATGATTGCGATTGGCGCGTCATACGAAGAGGCGCAAAACCTGTGCAATCAGGACGAGCTTCGCGGAAGAATATGCATCGCCGCAAGTAATTCAGCTTCCAGCATCACTTTGTCTGGTGACACTTCTGCTATTGAGGAAGTACAGACCATGTTCAAGGCAAGTAACAGGTTTACAAGGCTTCTCAGGGTTGACAATGCGTGTAAGTGTCCGTATCTTCATAAGATTGTCACGTAATTGACCTCCTGCAGACCATTCACATCACATGATACGTTGCTCCGAGGCTATCACGGCCTCGTACCGCGCCTGCAAGATCAAGTCGCGACGACCTACCATCCCCGACTGTTTGTGGGTTTCGAGCGTATATCATCGAGACATAGCCTTAGTCACGGACAGCCTGGACGGTCATTACTGGCATAGCAATACGATCGGCGAAGTGCTTTTTTCGCAGGCGCTTGAGCATGCTCTGCAACAACCTCACTTCGACCTTGCCGTGGAAATTGGAGCTCACCCGGCCTTGAAAGGTCCCGCCCTACAAGTGATCGAAGACACCGTCGGTTACACGATACCGTATACGGGAATGTTAGCTCGAGGCGTAGAAGACGACGAGGCGTTCGCGAACAGTCTTGGCTACATATGGGCCAGCCTCGCCAGAAATACCGTTGACTTTGCTGGCTATGATCAGTTCATGAATGCTACAGAATCACCCACGCTACTAAAGGGTCTCCCAACATATCCCTGGAACCATGAGAGGGCATTCTGGCACGAGTCTAGAGTCTCAAGAGCATTTCGAGGTCGATCTGGCCGGCACAAGCTCCTCGGTCTAAAAAACGTTGATTACTCTGAAGATCAAATCTCATGGAAGCACAGCCTGATACCCGACAGGATGTCTTGGCTCCAAGACCATCGCATTCAAGGGCAGATGATCTTCCCTGGTGCAGCGTACATCGTATCGGCATTTGAAGCTGCGCGTCAGGTTACGGGAGAGCAATCCGTGAGAGCCATCGAGCTGACAGATTTTGTGTTCGGTCAGCCTTTGGTGTTTGCGACTGGAGATACCCGGATAGAGGTTCTTGTGTCGTTACGTGGCGTCCGGCGTCGGGATTCGAAGACCACCGCTGACTTTACCTATCACTCGATCGCCAACGAAACCTCCGGCTCGATGACACTCAATGCACATTGTCAAGTCACCATTGACCGCGGACATCAAGATGGAGCCACCATGCAACCATTTCCAGAAGCCACACAGTTTGGAATGCAAGAGGTTGGGTCTGATAGGATCTACGAATCGTTCGCCAAACATGGGTACCACTACACTGGTCCATTTAGGTCTTTGACATCGGTGTCAAGAAGACTTGGGGTTGCTTCTGGTCTGGTCCAGATGCCCGGTCCCACTCATAAGATGGAAACTCTGATGCATCCTGCGACCCTAGATGCGGCGATGCACTCAATCATGGTTGCACACTCCTATCCGGGCGATGGCCGATTGTCAACTCCACGGATACCAACCGAGGTCTCGAAAATATCGCTCGATCTGTTGGCAGCCTTGCGAAGCTCGTCCCAGCAGCACTTGAAGTTCGTGTCTATAGATGTTGATAATGTCAATCGTAAGGAGGGGAGAGTAGAGCTCTCTTCGGTGGACGGCGCAGACTCTATTCTCCAAATCGAAGGTCTGCGCACAAAGCCTATGGTTCCTGCCACTCCAGCAAACGATGTTCGCATGTTCTCCGAGACGGTATGGGGCCCAGGATATCCTTTACTCCGCGATGGCCACAATGGCTTCAATACCTCCAGGGACGTCGTTGATGTGATGACATCTGCTGCTGAGGAGTTGACTCACCGCTATCCGGGCATGCACATACTAGGGCAAGTCCGAATCTCTGATATCTCTCACATCGCTAACAAGATTCTCAGCATCAATAGGGCTGACCCAGAGCATGTGCTGCGCTTCCTATCGGGGCTTGATAATGCGTTTGCCTCCTACACGCACACCGATGTTTCCGAGGAATGCCTTGACCTAGGCAGGACTGTCCTTGACTCGTTAGACGACAAGATAACGTACAGAAAAACAAGCCCGGATACCGATGTCAGTGATCAGGGATTCACTGCACGGTCAGCTGATCTGGTCGTTACGTTCTCGATGCCATCCACGCTACTAGAGCTGCAACATACGTTAAGGGATGTGGGATACCTCCTTAGGCCAGGCGGTTATTTCTTGTGTCCCCAGCCTATCGATCCGGATCTCTTGATTCGCGATCCGTCTTCGGAGATAGTTGTAGCCCCTGATGTTTGTGGCGGACCTGCACATCCCTCATTGCAACAGGGAATCCTTTCACAGCGCAAACAAATGCTGGAGTTACATGATCTTGCAGACTTCGATTCGCTGCTACAAACGAGAAACAGCATTTCACACAATGGCCAGGACTGTGTCACACTCATGCAAGCGATCGATAATCGTGTCCAGTATCTCCGCGATCCTCTAAACCAAGTCGCACGACACCCACAGATCATGGCCGGAGATATTACCTTGATCGGTGGCGATACCACCGCCACATCCGCTTGTGCTGGCCAGATCGAGGCAATTCTGAACGCCTGTGGCGGAAACGTAGTCCGGGCGCAATCGATCTCTTCTCTACTTGATACGGAAGCTCGATTCGGTGGCAGTGTTCTTGTCCTACAAGACTGCGACAAGCCTATTTTTGAGGATTTCGATCAAAACATGCTTGCAGGCCTGAAAAATATATTCGCGGCCAGCAGGAATGTTTTGTGGGTCACATTCGGCTACAAGCGCAATGCGCCGAATGCGAGAATGTTAGTGGCTTTTGCGAGATGTTTAGCTCAGGAGATGGAACATGTCCGGCTACAAATTGTGGACTTCACATCACCAGACACACTTGAGGCGTCGCTGATATCACAGGTCTTCCTTCGGTTGCTCGGCACAACGATTTGGGAGGACCAAGGCCGCCTACATGACATCCTCTGGTCTGCGGAGCCTGAGATCTCCTATGAAGAGGGAGATATGTTCATTCCTCGAGTAAAGCCCTGCAAAACGTTGAACGATCGCTACAACTCTTCTCGCCGCCCGGTCACTCGGGACGTTGCTCTGGCTGATGAGATGGTAGCCTTATCGCCAGTGGATGATACATATGTCCTCAAAGCATCGATCGGTGCCAGCCAGGCATCGCTCCGGAACAATCACGTCACCATCCATGTTACACACTCCTTTCTCAAGGCTGTCAAGATCGAGCGAAGTGGGTTCTTCTATCTACTCTTGGGCACGGATGTCGCGGGCAACGAGCAGGTCATTGCGTTGTCTAGCACACTGTCTTCGAGGGTGGATGTACCGAGAGAACTGGTTCGATCTTGCCCATTGCCCAAAGAAAAAAATGTTGAGCATCTCCACGCCGTGTTTTACGGCCTGGTATCGTTCGCAATCCTGCGTGGCCTTACGTCAGATGACGCGGTCCTCGTTCTTGAACCCGACTCAAGTATCGCGACCATTCTCCCTGCTTTTGCTAAAGCCAACTGTGTGAGAGTATTGTTTTCTGTGGCTCGCGAAGATCAGAATCTCGACTCACAGCCGCCGCGCCGCGCTTTGGGCAGCGAGATCAGCGACGCCTTACATGATATCAACTTGGCACGAGTTGTTTGCTGGAAAGACGATGTCTCGACTGCGAGCATACGTAGCGAGATACCATTCGGTCTCGCTTGCGATGAAATGAGCGCGTACGTCGCCGAGAAAGGCTCTCCTGTCAGTTGCATGTCAATAGCAAGAGCCTCTCTTACGCTCGATCGTGTGCATGATCGATTGAGCTCGACGATATCTACCAATGCTTGCGAAGTTACCAAATGTATCTCCCTATCAGACGTGGCTGGAACCTTCATCGCTGTTGATCCAATGACAATGTTGGAGTGGAAGGCAAAGTCCAAAGTCCAGGTTTGCATCGAGCCCATTGACCATGGAGTGCTCTTTCAGTGCGACAGGACCTACTGGCTCGTTGGACTTACTGGCGACCTGGGTCTATCGCTTTGTTTGTGGATGATAACGAAAGGTGCCAGGTTCATCGCTATTTCGAGTCGTCATCCAAAAGTCGATCCCGCATGGATTACGCACTTTCGGTCTTTGGGCGCTACAGTCGAGGTGCTGACTTGCGATGTGACAGAATACGAATCCATTGAAGCTACACTTGGTAGTATCGAAGTCAGTATGCCGCCAATTGCTGGAGTCTGTCATGGTGCAATGGTGCTGCAAGATGCACTGTTTCACGATCTCGACCCAGCACGGATGGAGCAGGTGTTAAAGCCGAAGGTCAACGGAGCAGTGAACCTTGACAGGGTGTTCCGAAAACACTCACTCGACTTTTTCATAATGCTTTCATCGGTCGCAGCCATCACCGGAAATCCTGGCCAATCAGTCTACGCTGCCGCTAACGGGTTCCTGGCTGGTCTCAGTGCTCAACGGCGGGCGCGCGGCGATTGTGCTTCGACAATCAACATGGGTGCAATTCTCGGTGCCGGTACCACACGTGCTCTTACAACTGCTCAACAAATCTCTCTCCAGAAAGCCGGCGTCATGTGGACATCGGAGCAGGATTTCCATACTGCATTCGCCGAGGCTGTCGTTGCAAATCGATCGTGCTCCGACTCAAACGGCGAATTCACTACCGGAGTGCGTATCTGTAATGTTGATGAGGAATTCAAGCCGAAACACGCGAGCAGTCCTATCTTTTCCCATATGTTGTTGCGCACGAACATCCTCGCGCAATCGAACGCATTCGCTCCAGCAGCAGAAACTGTGAGGGCTCGGTTGCTCCAAGCTACCGATGAAAAGATGTTGTTGCAAATCCTAGCTGGTAGCTCACACCCTGAAAGATATTATGTTGACAATGCTAATTATTTACAGAATCCCTGACCTCCAAGCTACGGAAAGCACTCCAAATGTCCCCAGGCTCGACTGTCATTGACGAGACAGCCGAAAGCTTGGGCATCGACTCGTTGATAGCCATCGAGATACGATCTTGGCTGCTAAAGGAGCTGAGTGTTGATCTGCCGCTTTTGATCGTTATCGGTGGTAACAACATGCGGCAGGTGCTGGAAGCATGTCGTGCCCGCCTCGATCCAGCAATGACGCCATTGCTTGATGCAGAATCGGGTCAAACGACAACAAGCGAAGTGTGGCAGTTACAAGACGATAGTAAGGTGTTGGTTTCTTCTCAAGAAGAGATTCCAGTCATATCTGCGCATACGAACGTTCACCCTGCTGGTACAAACAATCCCAAGATTGTCGAGATAGTTGCAACACTGGTGGAGAATCCCGCAGCCCCAGTACAAGAGAGACGAACGCTGGTCACGGCCAACACACGACCACATGATGCCGAGCTCGCGTCCAGGCCAGACATCACAGGTACCGAGCAGATGTCCCCAGAAGATGTGTTAGAGAACGGATGTATTACGGTCCATCATCGTCATCCGATCAGTTTGAGCTGCAGTAACGAGGGTGACAGCAGGTCGACTGAGCAGATGGGTGTGAAGAGTGGCATTGTCAACGTTAGCAGCGTGTCTGGGAATTCGCCCCAATCACTCGTCGCAACGCATCGCAAAGGGCTTTTTTCGCGTATATTGCGGTCACGCAGGCTTACAAAGATTCGACAATACATATAGAACGGGTGGACCCGGTGTCCAAGAATCAAACAAAATAACAACCTTGTCTTCATCAAAACTTGCTAGGACGGCAGGAGCAAGAAGACGACAAAATACATACAACAGCGGGTATTCGCTAGTGGCCACCTACCTAATTACTAATCCGCCGGTACGTTGTTTAAGTAAGGCTGCGCGAACGGGAAGCCTTTTTGTCTCCTGTCCAGTTGTCACAAATGCCCTTAATTTTTCTGTTTACGGTAAATGGGAGTCTGGCAACAGGAAGCGGGCAACTCAAAACAGGAGTACCGGTATGCGCGGCTTGCTTGTAATCTACGTTACCCGTGAAGTACGTTATAACATATAGCTGAACATTATAGTCATAGCCGAACTTATATCCTCTAACGTAGAGCATTGGAATTACAATGTCCTAGCTCAGGTCGATAGTCTTATGCTCTTCCACGGGACAAAAACCTATTGCCATAGCGGATTATTACTTTGCCCTCCTCCTCAAATCCCCACCCATCTAGAACTAGCGTCTGATCTGGCAAACTCCACGTTGCGTGATAGATCTATCCCCAAAAAGTCACTGCGTCAGCGACACCTTTTATTCCGTCAAACTTTGAGCAGAGAAGATCTCATACCTGTTCGTTCATGGTAATACTCAACAAAAACGGGGTGACAGCAGGCTCTCCTTCGGGTCCATAATACGTGATCGTCCAGTCCCCTTCGATCGTGTCGCCGGCTTTAACAGTACCGTCAGCGGATGCACGCCGAACGGCGCGGCCTGTCCCTGTTTGACCCTGGCCGACTATACGCGACGAGACCCATCTTGCGTCGATGATGGGTTCGCCAGCAGGGTCGTGGCCAAATGTGTAGCGCACGATACCGTCGAGGGCGGAGAGTTCTTTCTTGATGGCAGCGGTATCCATAGTAGATGACCGGAGATGTGCGATAGTTTTATAAATACTGATGCTTTTCGAGAATTGCAGATCTCAACTAAAGGCAGATGAATTGGTAACTGAAGGATTAGTTGGGCTTGTTGTTGTTATAGCAGAACCTCTTGGTAGCGCTATCTTGTCCTCAGCCGAGAATAGTACTGAGTAAATGATAACCGACACGCTGTAAAGGAGTATAACAGCACTTACAACCATGCTTACATCGAGCATCATGACAGGTTTCATCTAGCCGAGGTACCGTGGCCGTGCGCCCGATGAGCCAGTTCAGCCAATGAGCCACCCGGAACATCACAACATTAAGATACCCACAACTCTAACGCATCACAACTCTACTAACGTGTTTTATAAGCGAGTCGTCAATACAAGCGAGTCGTCAGCCCCACCAACTTTGATCACCTCTTCCATCTCAACGTGCAATGGCTCCACGCTACGCTTCTTAAGCGCCTTTAAATGAAGCTAATATTCATCTTGCTATTAATTCTATTAAAGCCCAGCAAATTAGGTCTGAAAGCTGCGCTGCTGTAGTCTATAATGTCCCTTGTATGACAATGCGCGACTGACGCGCTGGCAAGCCTGCACAACGCAATTGCCAACCCAACTTAAAGAAGCTTACTAAGCTAGAAGAGGAGGTAATTGTAGTCTATATACTTGATCTGGATCAACGTGGTTTTGCGCCTACGTACGCAGCAGTGCGTGGTATGGCTAATAAGCTGCTGGCTGCGCGCAGTGTTGGTCACGTTAGCGTCCACTAGCCACGCAACTTTGTTAAGCGATCAGACAAGCTTACAACGCGTTTCAATTAAGCGTACAATAGGCAGAGAGCCTTGTGTAAGGATCCTGCCTTAATTAGCAGCTAGTTTAAGCTTATAGAGCAGACAAAGGCAAAGTAGGGGATCTGTAACAAGGACGTCTACAACTTTAACAAGGCTAACTTTATAATAGGCAAGATCACAACTTAGCTTGTTGTAACAGGGTTAGAGAGGAGAGGCAGGCTAAAGGCTGTTTAGCCTGGCAATCGCGAGTGGGTGACAGTTATTGCTGCAATCAACGCTGCTGGCTAGACAATCCCACCCTTCCTTATCTTTGCTGGCTAATACCACTTGTCTGCCTGGTACAAGGAGGCAGAGATCCCACGCGACTGGGCGATTGCAGTCAGCGACAACAGCTGGACGAACAACGAGCTTGGAGTTGAGTGGCTGAAGCACTTCAACGCTCACACGAAGACTTGTAGTGTGGGTGCGCGTCGCCTGCTTGTCCTTGATGGCCATGAGAGCTACCACTCTCTTGAATTTCAAGAGCTTTGCAAGGAGAACAATATCTTCACGCTCTGTATGCCGCCTCACTCATCTCATCTGCTGCAGCTGCTTGACGTTGGCTGCTTCTCGCCGTTGAAGCGCGCGTACAGCCGTGAGATTGAGGCTCTGATCTGCCACCACATCAACCACATCACCAAGCTTGAATTCCTGCCAGCCTTTAAGGCAGCCTTTAATCGCACCTTTACAACAGCTAATATCTGCTCAGCCTTTCAAGGCGCAGGCCTTGTCCCTTACCAGCCAGATGCTGTCTTGTTAAAGCTAAACGTGAAGCTGTGTACACCTCCTTTGGCTGCTCTACTAGAGGCTGCCTACTAGCAGGCTCAAACACTAAGTAACGTACATGAGCTTAAGGCTTAATTAATGTTAATTTGTAAGCGCATAAGAAAGCATAAGAGCTCCTTATCTGCCTTAATTATTAAAGTAATTAATTAGCTTAAGAAAGGAGCTAAGGTGATAATACTCTCTGCTAAGCTTATGCGCGATCAGATTGCCAGCCTTAAGAGAGCTAACAAGGCAGCCTTAGCGCGTAAACAGCGCAAGAAAAAGCAACTCTAGAAGCAAGGAGTCTTGACAAAGGGAGCTAGAGAGGATATACTCGCTCAGCGTAAGGCTGATCAGCAGGTTGCCTGTGTAGAGCCTCAAAGTGGAGAGCAAGCAGGCCTCAGCCGCCAGGCTCTTGCGCGCTGCAGCAGGTGTAGAGAGACTAGGCATAACGCAAGAACGTGTAAAAAGGACTTTATAGATCCTGCTTAAACTAGTATATTAATATTTATATACTGCCTTACAACGTGGTTGAGTTATACGCTTAAAGAGGTGATTAAAGTTGGTGGGGCTGACGACTTGTTTGTATTGACGACTCGCTTCATCGGGAAAAGTTTTTCAAAATCCGGCCTAGACCGGCCGTTGCTGACAGTCGTGGCATGGTCGTGCAACGGCTGTTTAACGGCCCCAACAGCCCCAATTTGCGCCTAACAGCCCTAATTTCGCGCTAATGTTGCTAACAGCTAAAATGCTAAGTGCCTATATTTAATAAACTTAAAACAACGTTGCAATATTGTTGCATAGCTACCCTTAGTAGTGCTAGCACTAGCATTAAATATTTAAAAATTGCGAAATTTCACCTATAGATAGAGCGAAATTGTAGCTTTAAAATAAGCAAAAAATGATTATTGTAGGCCTACTACAACGCAAGTTATAACGTACTCCACAAGCATGCCGGTCACCCAAGTGTACCGGTCACTTTTGCCAAGACCACACCAAACTTCACTCTACTAACAATGCCTTAACGCAGCAACATAAAAAAGCTCTCTAATGAAGCAGACATACAGCTTGCTCTCCAGGCTATCTAACAAGACGCGACGCTCTCTCAGCGACGCGCTGCAGCAATCTACAACGTCTCTCAAAGCACGCTTAGTGACCGACTTGCTAGAGCCACCCCACGCTGCGACTACACACCTAATACTATGAATCTTACAAAGAACAAAGAGGAGGTAATTGTCCAGCACGTGTTGAGGCTAGACGAGCGAGGATACTCGCCCTAGCTTGCTGATGTAGAGGATATGGCCAATTCTCTGCTTGCTGAGCGCCACCAGCCCTATGTTGGCAAGAACTAGGCTGCTAACTTTGTTAAACGTCAGCCAGAGCTCAAAGTCAAATTTAATTGCAAGTATAACTATAAGAGAGCTCTGTGTGAGGATCCTAAGGTAATTAGGGACTAGTTCTAACTAGTAGAGAATACTAAAGCTAAGTATAGTATACAAGATAAAGACACCTACAACTTTAATAAATCTAGCTTTATAATAGGCGTTATATTAACAGGAGCTGTTGTTACAGGCTCTAAGCGTTAAGGGAGACTAAAGACAGTGTAGCAGGGCGACTAAGAGTAGACCAGCATTATCTAAGGCATCTGCGCGAAGGGCTGGTCTATCCCACCCTTCATTATCTTCTCTAGCAAGCACCACCTCTCTGCCTAGTACAAGGAGCCTAGTATACCTAATAACTAGGTTCTTAATATCTCTAACAATAGCTAGACTAATAACAAGCTTAGAGTTAAGTGGTTAAAGCACTTTAATAAGCACACAAAGGCGCGCACTGTTGGCAGCTATTAGCTGCTTATTCTGGACGGCCACGAGAGCCACAACTTAGTTAAATTCCACCAGTACTGCGAGGAACACAAGATTATTACCCTGTGTATGCCTCCACACTCGTCGCACCTACTACAGCCACTTGACGTAGGCTGTTTTTCTCTGTTAAAGAAGGCCTATAGCTGCCAAGCTAAGCAGCTAATGCGCAGCAAGATTACGCGTATCACTAAACTTGAGTTCTTGCCATGCTTCAAAGCAGCTTTTGACGCCTCAATCACAGAGAGTAATATCTAGGGAGGATTCAGAGGTGCTAGCCTAGTCCTACTTAACCTAGAGGCTGTGCTATTAAAGCTTGAAGTACAGCTGCGCATGCCAACGCCACCTACTGTGGACAACAGTACGTAGGAGTCTAAAACACTAAGCAACACCCTAGAATTTAGGTCTTAATTAAAGCTAATTTAAGAGAGGATTTAGAGACACGCTGATAGCTTGCCAACGTCTATAGTTAACGCTCTTAATTAGCTCACTAAAGGCGCAGAGCTGATGGTGCATTTACTAGTTTTAGTGCGCAACCAGGTTGCTGACCTACAGGTAGCCAACAAGGCTGCCACACGTTGTAAATCACACAAAAGGAAGCAAGTACAGCGAGAAGGGACTCTAACCTTTGCTAAGGGAGTGCAGCTGACTACTCTAAAGGAGTTTAAGGCCTGTAGTGATAGGAAGAAGGCAAAGAAGAGGTTACGCGTTGATAGGAGCACTTAGTCTTTAAGGCGCTGTGGCACATGTGGCAAGACAGGGCACAACAGAACAACTTGTAAGAAAGATGTGTAAAGTACTATAGATTAGTACAATATACTGTGTAGCATAGTAGAATGCTGCTGTGTACTATAGTACTGCAAAGTAGTTATAGTGTTGGTGTGGTCTTGGCAAAAGTGACCGGTACACTTGGGTGACCGGCATGCTTGTGGAGTACGTTAGAGCGTTAAAGGTTTGTTTGTTAAAGGTTTGTGTTTTGAAGTTGCGACAGCACACCATAGCAGCTGCAGCTGCGCCCGCACACAACGTAGCAGCTGCAACAGCATACAGCATAGCACCTGCTGACCACAACACACACACACACACACACAGCAGCAGCGCAACAGGAGCTTGCAGGACAGGCAGGCCTAGGCGTAAAATTCTTAGTTTACCTACTATTCTTGAATAATATTCTTATATTTTCTAACATTTAGGCTGCTATAGCCCTAGTAAAGAATCTTAACTTAGTGTCTTAGCAAGGAATATTAAGCTTAAAACCTTCTACACTTAATAACTATTCTATTACTAGGCCTATAATGTTGTTTAATAGCTTATTTTAAAGAGGAGATATAGCAGTATATTAATATAATAAAAGTATAGTTTATTAAGCAGAGCTACTATTATAGCAGGATTAGGAGTTATTGTGGCTATTGCAGCTGTTAGGACTGTTAGAGCTATTAGCTTAAAATTAGCTAGACATTAAATGCACATTAAATAACTATTATAGGCCTACAAGTCCTACTATTGCCTACAGTACAATGCCACGATTTCCTGATTTCGACAACAAAAAAACTTTTCCCGATGTTGTAAAACATGTTACTATAACGTACTCCACAAGCGAGTGGCTCACACAAGCGAGTGGCTCACTTTTGCCAAGACCACACCAAACTTCACTCTACCTACAATGCCTCAACGTA
>NW_022984783.1:879647-882284 GCF_010094145.1 Didymella exigua CBS 183.55
AGGAAGCAGGAATACAGCTTGCTCTTCAGGCTATCTATTAAGACGCGACACTCTCTCAGCGACGCGCTGCAGCCATCTACAACATGTCTTAAAGGACACTTAGTAACTAACTTGCTAGAACCTCTCCACAACGCGATTGCAAGCCTAACATAATTAAGATAACTAGCACTAAAGAGGAGGTAATTGTCCAGCACGTGTTGAGGCTGGATAAGCAAGGATTCTCACCCTGACTTACTAATGTAGAGGGTATAGCTAATTCTCTGCTTGCTAAGCGCCACTAGACCCCTGTTAGCAAGAACTAGGCTACTAACTTTGTTAAACATCAGCCAGAGCTTAAAGTCAAGTTTAATTGCAAGTATAACTACAAGAGAGCGCTGTGTAAGGATCCTAAGGTTATTAGTGACTAGTTCTAGCTTATAGAGAATACTAAAGCTAAGTATAGTATCCTAGATAAAGACACCTATAACTTTAATAAATCTAGCTTTATAATAGGCATTATATCTACTAGTACTATTATTACAGGCTCTAAGTGTTAAGGGAGACTAAAGACAGTGCAGCAGGGCAACTAAGAGTGGACTAGCATTATCTAAGGCATCTGCGCAAAGGGCTAGTCTATCCCACCCTTTATTATCCTCTCTAGCAAGCACCACCTCTCAGCCTAGTACAAGGAGCCTAGTATACCTAACAACTAGGTTATTAGTGTCTCTAACAACAGCTAGACTAATAATAAGCTTAGAGTTAAGTAGTTAAAGCACTTTAATAAGCACACAAAGGCGCGCACTATTAGCAGCTACTAACTGCTTATTCTAGATAGCTATAAGAGCCACAACTTAGTTGAATTCTACCAGTACTGTAAGGAGTACAAGATTATTACTCTGTGTATGCCCCCACACTTACCCCTTTGCTACAGCCGCTTGACGTGGGTTGTTTCTCCCTATTAAAGAAGGCCTATGGCTGCCAAGCCAAGCAGCTGATGCGGAGCAAGATCACTCACATCACTAAACTTGAGTTCTTGCTGTGCTTTAAAGCTGCTTTTAATGTACTAGGCTCTAAGAGACTACGCTCTTAATACATTTGTTGTTTAAGAACTACAGGCTGCTTATTCCAAAGATAGAGGTCTACAATCTAACTCTGCTTTGAAATTACCATACTGCCTTCTAAGCACTTGTAGAAAAGGTTTTAGAGACGTCGCAATAAGCCTAATAATAGTAATGTAAGCTTTAAGCGGCGACTAATCTCTAACTGTATAGATGCAGAAGTCTACAAGTAATACTGCGTGAGCCTTCTCAAATTAATCAGACACCTCTAATATGATCTGTGTAGAGTTAGTTATAGCAGACAGTGTTTTTAATACTGAATAAATTATCTATGTAACAGCCGTATCTTGCATGGCTTCATTTGCAGTTCTGCTAAGCCTGGATGTGAGGTGCAGGATTGCAACAATATTCATATTTCTAACCTTTAGCGTCTTGTTAGTGAGCGCAGAGATCTGCACACATTTAAAAGCTACTAATCAATGCCTAGAAGACTCTTAAATACACACAATCTTGTTATTTACCAGACTGTCTCCGCTCTGGACTATTAAATAGTAATTAACTGCAGCGTTGCCAACTAGACGTAGTACTAGAATCTACAGCTACAGTGTACTGCAGTAGGGAACAGTAAGCAGTAGTAATTATATTAAGCCGTAGCCATACAGGAATTAGACGTAGATTAACGCGTAGTATGGCAGTACTACATCGGCAAAAGTTTTTCAAAATCCGGCCCAGACTGGCTGTTGCTGACAGTTGTGGCATGGTCGTGCAACGGCTGTTCAACGGCCCTAACAGCCCTAATTTGCGCCTAACAGCCCTAATTTCGCGCTAATATTGCTAACAGCTAAAACACTAAGTACCTAGTTATATTTAACAAACTTAAAATAACGTTATAATGTTGTTGTATAGATACCCTTAGTTCTGCTAACGTAGATTATCACCAAGCCGGCCATATCACCAAACTAGCCACTTTCTCTTAGCACGACCACCTTTTACCCTAACATAACATGCCTTAACAACAACAACTTTAGAATACTACTAGAGAAGGTAGAGTTATCCTTGCTATCTAGGCCTTCTATGCTAGCTAATTTCGCAGTATCTGCAGCGCTGCTAGAGCATTAAATATACCTTATTAGTAGGTCTCTAATTGCCTTTGCAATATTATATTTTAACTAGACATATGTGCTAATTACTAGAAACTTACTATACTAGAGGAGTAGATAATTATCTAGTATATACTTAACCTTAATTTGCAAGGATTTGTGCCCTAGCTATGTAAGGTGGTAGATATAGCTAATAAGATACTTAGTGTGCGTAGTGAAGAGCCTATTAGTAAACTATAGGCTAGTAGGCTTGTGACACGTTTAGACAAGCTTAAAATAGCCTTTAATTAAGCTAAGGATAGACAGAGGATACTATAGGAAGATCCTAAGATAATTAGCATATAGTTTAAGCTAGTAGAGGATACTTAAGTTAAGTATAGTGTTTATAACAACAACATACACAACTTTAATAAAACTAGGTTCTAGATAGGTGTTGCTTTGTCTTTAAAGGTTGTAACAGGCTTAGAGAGACGTGCTTAGCTAGAGCTTGTTTAGCCAGG
>NW_022984783.1:883154-885429 GCF_010094145.1 Didymella exigua CBS 183.55
AGATTTAGCATAGTGGCACACTTAAGTATAGCCTAGCAGCATCACAGGTAGCTGCTGAGGCGTGTGTAGCAGCTCAGCCATCTAAGAAGACTTAGGGTAGAGGTGGTCAACTAGGAGCTTAGTTAACTGTTTAGCGCTGTAGGAACTGCAGTAAAACTAGACACAACGCACAAACGTGCTAGGAGGGTACAGAAACATCTTCTAAATCTAATATAAGTATATAGTATACTAGGTTACTATTTAATAGTAAGTAGTTGTAGTTGTAGTAACTTGTGTTAGTTGTGCTAAGAGAAAATAGCTGGTTTAGTGATATAGCTAGCTCAGTGATAATCTACGTTAGCACTAGTATTAAATATTTAAAAATTGCGAAATTTCATGTATAGATAGAGCGAAATTATAGCTTTAAAATAAGCAAAAAATTATTATTGTAGGCCTACTACAACACAAGTTATAGAGTGTTGAAGGTTTGTTTGTTAAAGGTTTGTGTTTTGAAGTTGCAACAGCACACCATAGCAGCTGCAGCTGCGCCAGCACACAATGTATCAGCTGCAGCTGCAACAGCACACGACGTAGCAGCTGCAACAGCACACAACAAAGCACCTGCTAACAAGCACACACTACAGAACAGGCAGGCCTGGGCGTAGAATTCTTAGTTTACCTACTATTCTTAAATAATATTCTTATATTTTCTAATATTTAGGCTGCTAGAGCCCTAGTAAAGAATCTTAACTTAGTGTCTTAGTAAGGAATATTAAGCTTAAAACCTTCTACACTTAATAAATATTCTATTAATAGGCCTATAATATTGTTTAATAGCTTATTTTAAAGAGGAGACTTAGTAGTATATTAATATAATAAAAGTATAGTTTATTAAGTAGAGCTACTATTATAGCAGGATTAGAAGTTATTATAGCTATTATAGCTATTAGGACTGTTAGAGCTATTAGCTTAAAATTAGCTAGACATTAAATAAATATTAAATAACTATTATAGGCCTATAAGTCCTACTATAGCCTATAGTACAATGCTATAATTTCCTGATTTCAACAATGGAAAAACTTTTCCTAATGTACGCTAGTTAAATTTATTGTTTATTTTAAAGCACAATTATTAGGATTATAAAGCTAGGAATAGAGTCTGTTAGCTTTTTTGTATTAATGCCTACCTTTACAGTAACATGGTTGGCAAGCGAGTCGGTCAGACAAGCGAGTCGGTCACCCCACCAACTTTAATCACCTACTCTATCTTAACACACAATGCCTCCACGCCGCGCTCTGCTTATGCAGTTAAATGAAGCAGATATTTAGCTTACTCTCTTATCTATAGATTCTGCCCAAATTCAGAGTACATGACGCGCTGCTACAGTCTTTAATATCCTAAAATTAACCCTAATTGACCAGCGCGCTGGAAAGCGCGCGCAACGCGATTGCCAGCCTAACTCAAGGAAGCTTGCCTAGAGAGAAGAGGAGGTGATTGTCAGCTATATACTTCACCTAGATCAGCGTGGATTTGCGCCTACCTACGCAGCTGCACGTGATATGGCTGATAAGCTGCTAGCTGCACGCGGCGCTGGCCAGGTTGGGCAGAAGTGGCCAGCTAACTTTGTTAAGCGTACAGACAGTCTTCAGACGTGTTTTAACTAAGCGTACAATAGGCAGCAAGCTCTGTGTAAGGATGTAATATTAATAAAGAGGTAGTTTAAGCTTATAGAAGAGATAAAGGCTAAGCTAGGTATCTGCAATAAGGACGTCTATAACTTTAATAAAGCTAGCTTTATAATAGGCAAGATTACAACACAGCTGGTTATAACAGGAGCAGAGAGGAGAGGCAGGCCAAAGACTCTTCAGCTAGGCAATCGCGAGTAGGTAACGCTGATCGCTGCTATCAGCGCTGCTAGCTAGTCAGTGCCACCATTCCTTATCTTTGCTGGTCAGTACCACCTATCAGCCTAGTATAAGGAGGATATCCCACGCGACTAGGCAATCGCAGTTAGCAACAATGGCTGGACGAATAATGAGCTTGGAGTTGAGTGGCTAAAGCACTTCAACGCTCACACGCAGGCTCGTAGTATAGGCGCGCGTCGCCTGCTTATTATTGATGGCTATAAGAGCCACCAATCTCTAGCGTTCCAGGAGCTCTGCAAGGAGAACAACATCTACACGCTCTGTATGCCACCTCACTCATCTCACCTACTCCAGCCGCTTGATGTTGGCTGCTTCTCGCCATTAAAGCGCGCGTACAGCTGTGAGGTGGAGAGCCTTATGCGCAACCACAT